>NC_044917.1:26119745-26194423 GCF_003576645.1 Ipomoea triloba
CCCCCCCCCCCCCCCCCCATTTTATACTATCAATAGCTCCACCTAGACCACCCACGTGTACGCCATCCACAACCTGTCAATTCCATCTAGACATGCGTCCCACGTCGTCCTGTGTCGTCAACCACCCTAACTACCTCCCCCAATCACCAAACGCAACGCGGCAACAGGCTCGAGCCCCTCGTGATAGGCCGTTTGCGAGGGGCACAGCTGGACAGGTTAGTGCGCCTGATCGCCTCGGGGGCGCGGGGGAGCGCAGTCGGCGTGCCCGAGAAACCTCGACCCCAGGGACCCCTCGGCGTGCCGGCAGCACCCGACGCCTCGTGTCCTCCCCTCCGTCCTGTCTTGCACCGCCTCGCCTCCTGCCTTGCATGACCTCTCCACTGGTCATTGCCTTGCACTACCTTGCACCCCTCTCTCTCATGGGCCTACATATTGCCACTGTGTGTCCATCCAACCAGCACCCTAGGCACCATGCCTCGCCATGTCGCCAGGAGACCATGCGACCATGCAACCACCCGCCATGGGACCATGCAAACACCTGTCATGCAACCATGCGACCACACGCCATCAATATTAATGCACCTCCTTCCCAGTGGGGCGCCATCGCCACACCATGGGGCACCTTAGGCCTACGAACCAGGCCGCCGGCGAATCTCCGGCTTGCCGGTGGTCGGTCGTGAGGGGTTAGTAGTGAATCTGAGGTCCTGGGTTCGATTCCTACTAACAGCATCCCCTTTAATATTTTACTCAAAGCTTCTTCTTTTGTATTTTTCTTAGCCCAACAAGCTAAGGTAGATTTAGGCCATCCAATTACCCCCATTTGGGTCAAGACTTTCCCAATAAAATGGGCCCGGGGTCCATGGCCCCATCAATTACAAACTTTCAAGTTTGTTATTTTATAAAATTTATTATAATTTATTTTTTAATTTGAAAGTATAACTTGAATCAGAGTGAAAAAGACTTACCCAAAACCCTACTTTTAAAGAATTTGAAATTTTTTTAAATTTCTATAAAGCAAACACATTATCCATTCTTCTCAAACACAACATTTTATTATAAGTTGCTTTATACCTTTCCTTTTATGACACACGCTCATATATTTGATCTTTTGTGTACTGGAAAATTTTACAACACTAATCTATACATGTATCCATCGTATTTGATACAATATGTATAATTGTATACCTTATATAATTATGCGGAATATTATTCGTAATAATTTTCAATAGTATTATTAGGTAAAATTATATATGATTATATTAGCCAAAGGCCTTGTGGTCAAGCGGCATGAAGTGATTTTCCCAAGTAGGAGATCATGGGTTCGAGCCTTAGTGAAGACATTCAATGATATTTGTTATTTATTATAAATATGTGAATACATACAAATTGAGATGTAAGATTGCTCATCTTACCATTGTGAATTAGGTCACACATTTTTTCAAAACTTGCATAAATAAAGGTTTTAGAAACTTGCCAAAGACCTTTTTGTCAAGCGGTGGCATAACTGTGACTCTCCCAAATGAGAAGTCACAAGTTCGAACACCAGTGCAACATTAATACTATATTGTAACAGAGTCAATCTTACTAAAAAAAAGAGTTTAGAAACGTGGGACATATGTATAAGGCCTTCCTCAATAGTTAAACTTGGGTGTGGACATGTGGTTTTTGAGGAGTTTTTGTAAGTGTGATTAGGAATGAAAAATTGGGGTGGAGGAAAAAAAATAAAAGGAAACAAAAAAGTTGAAAAAAATTTAAAAAATGTAATTTACGCTCCCCGGCGGGCGCGAAAACTGCACCTCACGCACTATGAGGCACAGTTCTCTTCTCACTTGGGGGCCCACCATGTCAGCCAAACAATCATTATTGCATGGACCATAAATAAAATGTACATTTTTAATATACTAAAAGTACATTATTTTTTTTTACATAAAGTGTATTATTTTAGGGTACATTATTTAAGTACTGAAAGTACATTATTTTATGTATACTATGAAATAATGTACCTTCAGTACAAAAATAATGTACCTTCAGTATAATAAAAATGTACCTTATATTCATGGTCCACACAGCTATGTGGACCATGGTCCACACAATAATTTGCCGTCAGCCAAAGAACCCAAGTTTGCAAGAGAAAAAAAACACACCAAAGCCACCTCTTTCCATTTGTTAAGACACTCATGACTAATTTTAAGATTTGAAGTTTATTAGTGTAAGTAAATAAATAAATATGGGTACTAAAAAAAAAGTGTAAATAAATATGTTATTTTAAACAAAGTTTATGGACAAAAATCATTAATTTTCCTTTTAAATTTCAATTTCTCTAAATTTATTTGAAAGTGCGTTGAGGGACCCATTGTTGATTTAGTTGGATCCATGGAAACGCATTTAACCAATCTGTGAACTTCTCAACAATATAATCATCAACCTCTCAGGCATGGACGCATGACAATGCATGTTGTGCGTCTCCATCACACACATTAATGTATAGAGCCTTTGCGCTTTTCTATTTTTTATTTTTTTTATATAATAATAATAATAATAATAATAATAATTATTATTATTATTATTACATTAAATATCCTAGTTTGGTCAGGGTGATTCTAAGTCCCATAAATTCTCCTCTAGGTTCATGAAGAGGTAAATCGAGTTGAGTCTGCTTAGCATTGACACCCAAACCCTACTATACACTTCTGCGTACAAGCCTACAAGGAGCCCAACTCAATATGGGGAGCCCGGTTCGAACCCCCACCCTATCCCTGAAAGTGGGCAAATTATACTGTGCACCACGGTGCACATAGCAATGTGCACCACGTACGTAAACGACGTCGTTTTGAGCATTGTAAATTAATCGTCTCTTTTTTTGGAAATCACGTTTCTCGTTTCGGCCGGTCTGTGTATTATGTTAATATTCTGTGTATTCTAGGTAATTGTTCTGTGTATTCCAGGCAATCATTCTGTGTATTCTAGTCAACCGTTCTGTGTATTCATGTTAGTAACACATGTTGTGATGTGTTTGTGCATTCGAATGTTTAGGAGGATGAGTTCTGTGTATTTTGTGTCAATATTCTGTGTATTCATGTTATTAACACAGGTTGTGATGTGTTTGTGCATTCGAATGTTAGGAGGATGAGTTATGTGTATTTTGTGTCAATATTCTGTGTATTCTGGGCAAACATTCTGTGTATTCTAGGCAAACGTTTTGTGTATTCTAGATAATGATTATGTGTATTATAGATAATGAATTCCCTGAAGTCATTCGCGTCCGCGTCCACTAACATCGAAACGACGTCGTTTTGGATCGTGGTGCACATTGCTATGTGCACCGTGGTGCAGGGTATAACGACTGCTGAAAGTGAGCCTTAAGTGCGTCAACATCCCCATCCTCTAAGGCCCTGGGGAGGGTTGGGGGGGGGGGGGGGCAGTACATTTTCTTACCCCAATAGGGTGATTAAGTAAGATTCTTATGTCAAAAGGTTACAAATTTGATTCTTTTTAATATTCGCTTAGTTAAGTTCGGCTCACATGATCTTTCTAGTGTAATTTACCTTTTATATGTGATCTGTAAATTATTACACAAGAAAAAAATTTATTCACCTCAAATAAGAGGTGTGAATTTCCCCATCATTAAAAACAAAAAAGCATTTTTCCTTTTATTCTTTTTTCAAANGGGGGGGGGGGGGGGGGGGGGGGGGCAGTACATTTTCTTACCCCAATAGGGTGATTAAGTAAGATTCTTATGTCAAAAGGTTACAAATTTGATTCTTTTTAATATTCGCTTAGTTAAGTTCGGCTCACATGATCTTTCTAGTGTAATTTACCTTTTATATGTGATCTGTAAATTATTACACAAGAAAAAAATTTATTCACCTCAAATAAGAGGTGTGAATTTCCCCATCATTAAAAACAAAAAAGCATTTTTCCTTTTATTCTTTTTTCAAACATGGCTGCTAAATTTCTTGATCCAATTAATAAAACAGTCAACATCTTGGAAATCCAGCGACCCAAAGGGGAGAAATTATTGCTGCTCCCTGCTGGACCATTATTTAACTTTTTGATATTAGTCCATGATTGTGAATCTTGAAAACCATTCCAAAGTATATATATAGACAGAAACAAGCATGCGGTTTATTATTACAAGTCAATACTATCATGATCACATTTCATCTTCATCATGATTCATGACCCCAAAGATCAACTCATGGGTAATGTATTCTTTCAAAAGATTGAATCTTGAAAGACTAACTTTTTGTGTCCTTTACTCCTTTCTAATTGGTAAAAATATTATTAAAGCAAATCTTAAAAGTTAAATCGAGTTCTAAAAAATTAGAGTTATTATTGTAATTACATTTTAAGGTGTCATGAGGCCATATGACTAGTAGATAATTTCACATTTGGTTGTCAAGTATATATTTGGTTCATTTAGCTAAATCTTTGATAGAAAATAGATGAAATGTGTCAAAGTATCCCATTCAAAGCCATATGTTTTCCCACCAAAAGCGCCAAGCTAAGATGTTCCAGTTGGTATGATTTTGAACTAGATATGTGATGTATTTGAACTCTTTTTATTACTCCGTATTATTTTTTTAAAATACAAGATTTGGTCAGAGGGACTAAATGTGGGACAAATAAAAGCCATGTACCAAAAGTGACAAAAATATTAAAGGTCATGAGTTTGGTTCTTACTAACACCTTTTCAGTCAGTTCAAGCTCATTGCATATCGTCTTTTTAGTGCGTTTTATCTGCAATTCTAATTGTGTTAGTTGATTTAACTATTAACAATTATTGTTTGTAGAGAAATGTAGTTAGCTGCTACTATTAGATTGTTAAACCAGCAAACACTATGCTATTCGCTATTATTCAAGATCTTTGACAAATATTTGAAAACCATTTTAGTGTGAAGTTGAACTTCCAAATATGAATAGTAAGTTATCATGCATATAGTTGGTTCCAGGTAGTAGATAGGATTGAGCCCTGGTAGATGTAGTGTGAGAGTTACACTTAATGTGGTAGACTCCTTGTAGATATTGTACCGATCCTTCCACCTATTTTGATTTACCCTTTCCCTATCCTGTCGCGTTGGAACGTGGACTTGGGGTGAGGAATTACTTTTTCTTCCCTTCAGAAATGCAGGCATATACAGCTGCTAGAATTCCTGAAAATGAATCCATAGATTGCAGTGAGAAACACACAACCAACAAAACCTGATCTCAAATAGTCCATATTCATTGAAATCCAGTTATAAAATTGTATAAGTAGTCAAATTAAGCAACAAAATTCAACGTTAAAAAACAGTACTCCAAATCCCAATTCTTAGCATTTCAGAAAACCAAAGGAACTATGAAGAGATAATCAAGGGGTGTAGCTATTCTTACTAGGAGGCAGGATTTTAGGAGCAAGCTAGGACACCCATTTCCTATTAATTAATAATTATTACACTCCATACCTATCAAAGAATCAAGATCCCAGCAAAAATAATATGCAGTAGTACAACTCTGATTAGAATTTAGTCAACCATAAATAATAGTAGAGTGGTTTTCTTTAATCATCATTATTCATTCACCAATCAGGCAACGCAAAAGTAATTGATCAATCTTTTGTTTATTCCCGTTTGGTTTGGTGGTGGGCTGGGTAAGGACCGGTAAATGGGCTACTTTAATTTCTGCATGAAAGTATATCTATCTAGTGGGAGACTTGGAAGAAATCCTGTTAGACTATTATAAAAGGCATTAACCAATACTTTCATAGGATAGGAAGCGTTAAAATACTAATTTGATTCTATGAAGTTTGATAAAGCTTTGAGCCCTTTCTGCTTCACCACCTCTTGCTCTTAGTATTTACAAAACTCTTTTTCCCTCTAGTCTTTCACACTAAGTTTTCCTAGGTGATAGGATAGAAAAATAGTCTATGCCCTTATATATTTCCTGTTTAACATATAAATGACATTTCAATATTGATTATTGGAATTATGGCAATAATGGG
This sequence comes from Ipomoea triloba, assembly GCF_003576645.1. Taxonomy (NCBI): domain Eukaryota; kingdom Viridiplantae; phylum Streptophyta; class Magnoliopsida; order Solanales; family Convolvulaceae; genus Ipomoea; species Ipomoea triloba. The sequence continues at coordinate 26,125,726 of NC_044917.1, forward strand.
CCACAAACCATACAATTAAATAAGCTTCAATAGTCTCATTGAAAGCTAGAGAGAGGGGAATAATAACCCCTGTTACAAGTTTTATTCCAATATCTATCACAATGGAATTTTAATTGTCCGGATCATTTAATAATGGGCCACAATAATATTAGAATAAAAATATTCTAACATTCTCTCACTTGGATCATGTGTATTATTGATGGACTAGCTGGATAACTTTAATTCGCGAAATATCCCAAAACATCAAGAAACTTTTACTTAAATCAAAGTCAGCTAGATCATGGCAGTCGCACGTTATTTAAACAACATGTTCCCTTCCATGCATCATAGGTCAACTTTAATTTCAATACTGACAACCATATGTGCAAATAGAGATATAACATTAATTGAATTCAACCAAGTCAATATAGCATAAAACTGAAAAAACAAAATTACAATGATAACAAAGCTCTATCTAAAATTCACATACTCTACACATGACAGGAGAAGACCTTAAGTGCTAAGCCTTTGGTCAAAGGATCAGCAACAATCAGTTTTGACATGCCGAATTGACACTCTCCGTTTCTGTAATTCTTCTTTAACTGACAAGTATTTTAATTCCATATGCTTAGCACCTTTAGAGTACTTGTCATTCTTAGAGAAAAACACTGATGCGGAGTTGTCACAATAAATTCTCAAAGGCCTAGAAATACTGTCGACTACTCTAAGCCCCGAGATCAAATTCCGCAGCTACAATCCATGATTTGTGGCTTCAAAGCATGCCACAAATTCTACCTCCATGGTGGAAGTAGCGATGATTGACTGCTTCGCACTTTTCTATAAAACTGCTCCTCCAACTAATAGGAACAAATAACCAAATGTAGATTTTCTCGTATCTACACTTCCAACATAGTCTGAATCAGAATAGCCAATCACTTCAAGCCTTTGCGCATCAAGAGGTATGCCAATGTACCTCACAGGAAGATGCCTTTTAGGAAATCCTGCAAAATCAAGTCTATCGTCTCAGATCCCTGCCACAAAAATGTTAAATTTTGCAATGCTAACAATGAGCCCTGAAGTTTCCTCCAACTCTTTAAGAGAATTAAGAAGGATAAAAACCGAGGCTGGGTCTCCCTTAGAAAAGAGTATCATATCATCCGCAAAAGCTAGATGAGTAATACCCATTTGAACACATTTGGGGTGGTAGGAAAAAAGGGGGCTCTCAGCCTTGGCTTTGAGCACATGGGAAAAATATTTAATGCAAATGGTAAAGAGATGAAGAGAGATAGGATCGCCTTGACGCAATCCTCTTTTACCATCAAAATGTCCATAAAGGCAACCATTAACAATGACCGAAAAAAAAAGTTAAAGTCACACATTCCATGATCCAAACAATAAATCTCAGGGGGAAGCAAAGTCCCTCAAGGGCATCTTTAACACGAGAGAGGAAGATTGCCCCTGGTTGATTCTCGACCCCTGTAGGAAAAACTCTTGCACACAACTCCTAAACATAATCATATTTTAAATAAATAAGAGTCTAAATATAACTAGATTACATTATAAAAATCCTACTGACCATGTACTACCTAAAACTAAAACTTATTAAGATCAAAGGATTATTGATCTAATAGAATTCAAATAATAAACAAATTTAATAATAAAAACAACTCTAAAATTGAATAATATTAATAACGATAAATAAAAATATATAAAAAAAATAGTTAACTATTGCAATATAATATTAGAATGATTATTTAAAATGACCCTAAAAATATTGTTTATCAAATTTCCCCACACTTATTTATTTGCTTGTCATCAAGCAAATGCATTATTGAAAAGAAAAGAAAAGAAATTAAGAGGAGAAAAAAAAATAAATAAAAAATCAAAGCACTAAACTGAGCTTTACCCGAGTAACATTTCAAACGTATTGCCTCATCAATGTAAATTAGTGTCAGCTCGAAGAATGCATAAAACACTTAGCTAGAAGATAACCATAACACGCTTATTAACAAAATAAAATTTGTGCTCGTGTGCTATCACCCCTAATATGAGTTACATATACAAAAAAGTGAATATGAAAATTTCACAACATATAACCTAAGTCAAATTCAAAAATCTTCTATCATGGTGCCGGTGCAAAAACATGAAGGTCCAAGGATCAAAGGCATTTATTGAAAATTAAAATGCAAGTGTTCGTCTCTTCCAAAGTTCACTCATTATTGACTTTTTCCAAAGAGAACTTCCCCAAAAAACCTCGCCATTTTACGCCAGGCATGTTTGGGTTTTCAATTTTGTGTGTACTCATAACCAAGCCACAACACTTATTTATTTATTTATGGTACATGTGTAGGTGGCTGATTCAGCGGAGTAGAATCTCTGATTTTATTGCAAATAAAATAAATAAATAAATAAAACACTCATTTATTTTTTTGAATATTTTTTTTTTCAAATACCTACTTTCTGATATTTTTCACCTCACTTATGCCACAAAGATGATCCTCGAACCAACTAACTACACCACAATTTATAGCACTCAAGAATTGTTTAGGAATTTGAAAAAAAGGGTATATAAAGTGAAAAAGACATATAAACTATTAAAGAAAATGCATAGAACATATAAGGGTTTTTGTGATTTTTGAATTCTTATTTATGTTTTTGTTTTGATTTTTTTTAATTTTTTTTTTTTTACAAATTTCTTCACAATAAAATTAAAGAAACAACAAGTCATATATGCAGTATACACCCTAAGAGCTGACAGTATCACAGGCTATTCAAAATATTCACAAGGGCAAAGCTCAAGCTAATGCGAATTTTGAAATAAACAAGTTCATAAAAACATACATAAGAAAATTAAAAATTTTGAAATTTTTTTAAAATTTTATGATTGTTAGGCCAACTCCCTTCCCCACACTTATTTTCAACATTGTCCCCAATGTTGTGAGATGAAAGAAAGGAAGATAAAGAGAGTCCTCCCTTATGCATTTTTTCTTTTGTGGAGTTATCATCTGGCCTGTTTGTGAATTGCAAGAAAAATCTGCTTTATTATCAATGCCATTCAAAAGATTCTCCTTTTGGAATTTATCAAACTCCAACTTATCCTTCTGTGTGGATAATCCAACCCCTTATCTGCAAAACACCGGTTAGCTTTATTTGGCAAGTTTATAGATTCTAAATTAGAAAACTCAACAGTTTTAGCAACCACAGTCACGGTTGATTTGTCATTTTGAACATCAAGAGGGATTGGGAGCACAAATGGCTTGGGGGGCATATAAGGATTATCATATTTGTGCAATTGAAGCTCATCCTCATCAATAATAATAACATCAACATCATTATTCACTTTTTCAATCATTTCAATATTTTGCTTAGGAAAAGTATTTTCTATTAAATCGTTTTCAATGATTTTACCACATCCTAAAATAGTCACATCCTCTTTAGGTTGGCTAGGCCACTTACCTGGCACATGCCCTTGCAAAGCTTTAGCAATGTGACCTGTTTGTATTTCTAGTTTTCTCAAAGAAGCTTCTCGTTGTTGGAACTGTTGCTCATTTTCTTCTTGCTGCCTCTGTAACCATTGCTCATGAGTTTCTTGCTACCTATTACAAGTCTGTATAAAAGCATTCAAGGAATCTTCGAAAGATGGTTTTTCTGGCTGGGGTTGATCAATTGGTTGAAAGTTATTTGCATTATTATCCCAATAAAAATTAGGATGATTTGGTTGAAATTCATTTTGATTATCACCCCAATAAAAATTAGGATCATTTTCCAAACTCGGATTATAATAATTATAGCACTGATCGTTATCCCAAGAAAAATTAGAATAATTGTCCCAACTCGAATTATAAGAATTATAAAATGGGTCACACATAGGCCGAAAATCATTCATTGAATTAGCCTGTTCAAAACCACAATCATTTCTGCAAGTTACGAATGAATTATTCTGATTCAGACCTAACAGAGAACGCATAGTGTTAACATGTTTTGCTAACTCAGACACTTGAAAGAAATGCTAAACCCATATTCGGATCAAATTCATCCATGATTCTTCAAAAAGTAAAAACCTTTTTTTTTTTGTTTTTCTTAAGCAATAAATAATTGAACTGAAGGAAAGAAAAAAAATTAAATTAGCAACGCTGAAAGGAATAGGGAAAAAAAAAATTCAAGCAATTATTAAGAAAGGAAAACTTAATAAATAAAAGGAATAAGGAAAACAACAACAAATAAAAAGTTTTTTTTTTAGATTAAAATAATATTAAACAATTATTTAAAGCAAGAAATCAAATTGCACAATAAACAATTTCCCTGGCAACGGCGCCAAAAATTGATGGACAATTCTAAATATAATGTCCTCACAAGTGCACGAATCACTGTAGCAATAGTGTACAAAAGCAAGGGTCGAACCCACAAGGAATTGATACAATGCAATTTAAATATCAGACTTAAAAATAACTGACTTAATAATTAAAGTGCTCAAAATTAGTGCAATATCAACCGTGAAAACTAAACCAAATGCTATGTTGAAAACCAAGACAAGGAATAAGCAATTAAAAACCGAGCAAGTAAAGATTGCAATTAAATTAGCAGCTAACGGGAGAGTAACATGCAAATAATTAATTTGAATAAAATAAAGTAAAGCCGACTCTAATAAAATAAAAAATTAAAAACAAACAAGAACGAGATAGCAGGTAATTAAGTAACTAGCATGAAGAATAATAAAATAACAACGAAGCAAGAGAGCGGTTAACAAAAGAACAAAGGCTAGGAACATGAAATCAGTAACCTATTTTAAAGTTGAAATTCTCCCAAACATACATCATGTAGTAAGCAAATAACGAATAAGAATGTGAAATGCTAAGCAAATCCAGTGGAGACAATAACAGCAAATGAATTGAAATAAAATGAAATAAGAAATCTTATGCCAAATACGTTGTCCTAGAATGATTTCCACCGCCTCTGACCAACTGCGCAGCTACTGCCTCTCGGAAATTGCCGCACCGCTGAAACTAACTTGCCAATTGCTATATTGCCGTATGGAAATCAAAGTTATTGACCAGAAATTCTTAGCACCGCCGGAAATCGTTGCTTCGCTCAGAAAATCACCTTGCCGCCGCCGATCGGACTTCTCACGAGATCAACTCCGAAATCAATTCGGAGTCAATTGATGATCAAGAGTGACGGACCTTGGCCTCCTTTTATACTGCTCAGCCAACTGCTTCTCCAAGCTCCGCCCCTAAGAATCGCTCGCTGGATCGCTTCTCTCGTTCAGTCGTTGTTGACCGGAGAAAAAGAAGATCGAAGACCCATCTCTGTTTGTTCACGCTACGACTAATTCTTTATTTACATAATCATATTTTAAATAAATAAGAGTCTAAATATAACTAGATTACATTATAAAAATCCTACTGACCATGTACTACCTAAAACTAAAACTACTATTATTATTATTATTAAATTAAGATCAAAGGATTATTGTTCTAATAGAATTCAAATAATAAACAAATTTAATAATAAAAACAACTCTAAAATTGAATAATATTAATAACAATACTTATAACAGTAATAAATAAAAATATATAAAAAAAATAGTTAACTATTGCAATATAATATTAAAATGATTATTTAAAATGACCCTAAAAATATTGTTTATCATAAGTACTCCTTATTAACTATGATTTTATCAAAAAACAAAAAGTATTTAGCTATGATATACTGGGTGAAATTTTGGGCTTTAGTTGGTTACACGGCGCCGTTCCAAAGCACCAGTCCTGAATCTGCTCCTCCCATATGTTTGTACAAGCACACAGTCCATCAATGCCTTCCTTTCCCTAGCAATCTCAGTCCCAACTGCAATGGCACTGTCTCAGTCATCGTTAAGTTCAGTCCGAGTTTGAACCCTAACCCTCACGGACGACTCTTCTTGAATTTCGAGAGGTTTAGAGTTTAGTTATACTTCAACCCACAATCTGTACGCATTTTTGTACCGGAAGATGAAGCTTTTCCTTCGGCCGCGCCGGCCCTTATTGAATTTCGGACCCGAACGGAAGTTCATTTCGAGTGTACGCTTGAACTGTACCTTCAAGAATGCAGAGCGTAACCACATTGACGATGACGAAACTTTCATAGGAACCCTAAACGAGATTGTTAGGGGAAGGCAGAGCTGGAGTATTGCCCTCAATGATCCCTTCTTTTCGACCCGACTCAAACCACGCCATATCGAGCGGGTGCTTCTTCATACCCTAGACGACTCCAGGTTAGCTCTGCGCTTCTTCAATTTTCTGGGGCTTCATAAGAACTTCCATCATTCCACTGCGTCTTTTTGCATTCTGGTTCATGCCTTAGTACAGTCCAATCATTTCTGGCCTGCTTGTTCGCTCTTGCAGACCCTTCTTCAAAGAGGATTGAATCCCAGATTAGTTTTTGAGGAATTATTAAATTCGTATAAAAGATTTAATTTTGCTTCGAGTTTGGGTTTCGATTTGCTGATTCAAAGCTATGTTCAGAATAGGAAAGTATTGGATGCTGTGTTGATTCTGAGGCTTATGGGAGAATGTAGACTAATGGCTGAGTTTAGGACTTTTGGTGCTGTTTTTGGTGGACTGATTCGAATAAGGCGATACAATATAGCTCTCAGTTTGTTTGATGAGGTAGTGGGTTGGGGTGTCCAGCCTGACTGTTACATGTCCACAGCTGTGGTTAAGAGTTGGTGTGAGCTGAAGGACTTTGACAAAGCTGAGGAAATGGTGAAGTGGGTTGAAAGGAGTGGCTGTGAATTGAATGTCAACATGTATAATGTATTGATTCATGGGCTTTGCAAGGGTGGGAGAGTACAGGAGGCTATTGAGGTGAAAAATTTGTTGGGTTGCAAGGGGTTGAATGCTGATGTTGTCACATACCAAACTCTGGTTTTGGGGCTCTGTAGAGTGGATCAATTTAGTGTTGCTCGAAAATTGATGGATGAGATGTTGGATTTAGGCTTTATTCCAAGCAATGGTGTTCTGTCTACTGTGGTTGATGGGCTAAGGAGATATGGGGATATTATGGCTGCATTTTCCTTGGTTGATCAGGTGATGAAGGTTGGGGCAGTCCCAAGTTTAATTGTTTACACTAATTTAATGAACTCGTTGTCTAAAGATGGGAAGTTGGAGGAGGCATTGTTTCTTTGGGAGAGAATGGGAGTGAAAGGGCTGTTACCAAATGGTATAACTTACTCCGTTATCATTGACACTTTGTGCAAAAGTGGGAAATTGGACGCAGCTGTTGATGTCTTCAATGATATGCTTGGTTCTAGGACGGAACCATCTGTCTATCCCTATAACTCGTTGATCAACGGTTATTGCAAGGCAGGAAAATCTCATGCAGGACACTCTGTGCTCAACAAGATGTTTGATAAAGGAATGACCCCAACTGTTGTGACATATACATCATTGATAGATGGATACTGCAAAGAAGGGGAAGTTCACATGGCATTTAGACTTTATCATGAGATGACAGGCAAAGGAATTTCACCAAATGCGTACACCTTCACTGCACTTATCTCTGGTCTTTGCCATGCAAACTTGCTGGATGAAGCAAGGGAACTGTTTGATGAGATGGTGAGAGTAAATGTCACTCCAAATGAGGTTACCTATAATGTCATGATTGAAGGATACTGTAAAGGTGGAAACACGACTAAGGCCTTTGAATTGTTCAATGAGATGGTGGAGAGGGGTCTTGTCCCTGATACATACACCTATAGGTCTCTGATAGCTGGTCTTTGCTCTGTCGGCAGAACATCTGAAGCAGAAAAGTTTGTGGAGGACCTTCAAAAAGAAAATCATAAACTAAACGAGATGTGCTTCTCTGCCCTTCTTTATGGTCTTTGCAAGGAGGGAAGACTGAAAGATGCATTAAGTGCTAGTAATGAGATGGCAGGAAGAGGAATGAACTTGGACCTTGTATGTTATGGTATACTTATTTATGGAGCTCTAAAACATGATAAGAAACAGGTAATAAATATATTGAAGAAGATGCATGACCATGGTCTGAGGCCTGACAATGTAATATATACCAGTATGGTCGATGCATATGGGAAAGATGGTGATCTTAAAATGGCATTAGGCTGTTGGGATATAATGATGGGTGAAGGGAGCATTCCTAATGTTCTGACATACACAGTGATGATAAATAGTTTGTGTAAGGCTGGATTAGCTGATAGAGCAGAGATCTTGTGCAAAGAGTTGCTAGCTACTGGTTTGATACCAAACCAGTTTACTTATGCTTGTTTCCTTGACCACCTAACAAGAGAAGGATACATGGAGAAGGCTATGCAGCTGCATAATGCAATGCTTAAAGGCTTTCTTGCTAATGCTGTCACTTATAATATACTTATTCGGGGCTTCTGTAAATTGGGTGAAATTCATAAAGCTACTGACACATTAGTTGAAATGAGAGATAACGGCATCCCCCCAGATTGTATTAGTTTCTCGACAGTTATTTATGAATTTTGTAGGAGAGGTGATTTGCCTGGAGCAATGAGGATCTGGGATTCCATGATCAGCAGTGGTCTGAAGCCTGATACAGTGGCTTATAATCTTTTGATATATGGTTGTTGCATTGCTGGAGAACTGGGCAAAGCTTTTGAATTGCGTAATGACATGGTGAGAAGAGGTCTAAATCCCAACAAGAGAACACAGACTTTACTAGACCATTGAACTTTTCTAATGAATTATAAGTCAGGTCCAACAATGTGCTTCATAGATAATCACTCTTTGGAGTTTGGAATGATCTTCAGTGAAGAGTTTAGAATCTCCAACAATGTGCTTCATAGATAACCACTCTTTGGTTCAATGCCTTTTCTTTTTTCTCAAAGGACTGTGAACCAAGATTCAAGCATCTTCAAGTGGTAGATAGTGGACATTCTTTTCTCTCTATTGCTCATTCAATCTTACTGTGTAATATAGAAATCTCTCAGTATACTATAGAAGTATAGAGGGCTGAGGTGCCAATGTATTTGGCTTTCTTGGGAATTAGAAATCTCTCATTTTTAAACGCATTGTTTGTATTGCAAATTTCAGAACTGTCCCCCCACAGCAATTCAGTAGCTTATTCCTTCATTAGTTTTGCAGCATATTCATGTGGGTCATGTCTGCTGGAATGACTTGAAAATACTAATGTGACCCTTTTATTCTTGTCTCTCCATATATATGGAGTACTACTTTGCAGAGGCTCAAGTCTTGGTTTCTTACTAATTTGACTGTCATCTGTACCAAAAAAAAGTAGGGGAAAAAAGAGCATGAAAAATAGCCCAACTTTATAAACGCGTTCTCTTTGGCTCACACCCAAATCCCATCTCTCTTCTGTACCTCTCACTCTCTTGTATGTCTGGTAGTGGCGTAGAGCACTCATTCTGAAGATCTGAGATATACTTGGGAAAAAATAGATCCATGGTTGACTATTACAAAGGGTTGATCATTGATGTACATGCCACGTGGGAAAAGGTTCCTGCCGCTTGCAGTGATGATATTGAGGAAGTCTATGCTTGAGGTACCACAATGTTTTTATTGATGGTTAACTAAACTTCAATATATTCATTTATCTTTGATTTACGATTTAAATCTTTTTTTTTTTGGGTAATGATCTTTGTTATCATGGGTTTCTTTGCACACCATTATTTATCTTGTTCTCAAAAACTATCCCAGTAAGATTATTTTGTCTCAGGATGCTTAATGTAGCAATGAGAAATCCTTTGGCTCCAACATACACTGCTCAGGTATCACCTTATATTGTAGAAATGGTGAGAACTTGTGTGGCAATGATTTAGAGAGGTTATTAAAGGAACTCTCAACTCTATGTGCTTCTACAAATGAACGTTCGAATGATCGAGCTCTGTTTAGATGCATTTGTAATTTGGCCAAAGATTCGAAACTCACTTTTACTCCAGTCGTATGCACTAATCTCCCGAAAATTAGTTTTGCGATTCAGTGTCAGTTTCTGTCCAATAAATTAGTCCTTCCATCACTGTGTCCTTGGGGTGGCTTGTGCAAAATCTGAGAACACTTGAGAGTAATAGTAGGAAATGTGAGTTGGGAATTGAATGCCCCTTTTGTTGTATGAAGAATGCCAGATTCTTCACTTATATTTCAGAATACTGCACAATCTTGCCTACATTATTATTATTATTGTTGTTGTTGTTGTTGTTTACTTGTTTATTATTATTATTTATTATTTTTTAAAAATGTTTTTGACAGCATTTGCAACTGCGGTGAATCTAAAGAACTTCCCAGCTGCCCCTCCACATGATATCTTTGCTAGTCTTTCCCATCATGCATTTGAGTTTTGCTGTCATTCTGTCTGCACTTCTGATTGAAGATCTGCCCTGTGAATTCTACATGCTACAATATATGGATGTTCATACAACCTTTTTGCCCTAAGATGTTTTACTGTTTTTATGGTTATACTGTTGGGGACAGGAAAGGTGGGATTCAATCCCTTAACCAATTGTGTGGAAAGGAATGTACCTGTAAATTGTAAATGTTAAGATACTCGTATCGGGAATCTAAAACAAAATCTCACTCATCTTATTGTTACAATGAATATATAGTCTTGACAGTTATTTTGACTTTCTTTTTCTTCATACTACACAGATATTCACATCTCGTGAGTTGAGACTACTCCAATCAGAACTCAGTCAGATCTCATTTAGAATAGCTCTCCTAAATACATTCTTGCTTTTACAATACAAGTTTTAACTCTCGACGGTTTATGTACAAAGGTCGAGATTGGGATGCAACAATAGCCCTTTGATGGGGAGGTTTTGCAACAAGGAATGTAACTTGTAAATGGTAAGATACTCGTATCGGGAATCTAAAACAAAATCTCACTCATGTTATTATTACAACAAATATATAGTTTTGAGGTTATTCTGGCTTTTCTTTTTGCTGTACTACGCAGGTATTCACATCCTGCGAGTTGAGACTAATCCAATCAAGATTCAGTCGGATCTCATTTAGAGCAGCTCTCCTAAAGACATTGCTGCTTACACACAAGTTTGAACTCTCGACGGTGTTTATGCACAAAGGCCGAGATTGGGATGCAATAATAGCCCTTTGATGGGGAAGTTGTGCAACTGGTTTTCCCTTACTGAACTACACCCTTCAACCCAACACCATTGCCATCCACCATTCTCCACACATCCCCTCCAAACCACCATTCCTTCTCCCACGTCCCTATACAAATAAACTGCCCCCCCATCAATCCCCCCTACACACTTAACATTTCCCCAACTTCCATTCCCTCCCAACAATCTCATTCCCAACTCCAATGGCACTGTCTCAATCACACTCCACTTATCATCTTCCCCAAGCTCCCACACCCATACCCCTCCCCCACCCCCCACAACTCTCAGCTGTCCCTTTCTTGTCACCAATAATGCTGCAAATTCAAGCCTGTCACCCATTGGTACACTCAACTGTCTCCATTTTTTAGTCTCAACTTCAAATCCCATTATGCTATAGGCCCGGGCTGAAGTGATCCAGTACAGAACTCCATTGCTATGCACACTCTCATTCGCAGTCCACACTGTCAGCCTCACAGCGTATTCCACTGGCATTGCTCCAATCACCCTCCACTTGTCGCCACCCGATTCGTACATCTCCAACGTTGGAACGTATGATGCTGCCTCCGACATCCCTCCGGCCACGTAGATTCTATAGCTCGAATTGGGGGACTCTATCACCCCGACTGCAGGGTTAGTTCTTGCGGTGTTTAGCATGGGAAGGTGGCGGAGCTGTCTGGTGAAAGGATTGCAGATGGCTAGCTGAAGGGTGGTGCTACTAGCAAGGCGTAGTAGCACTAGACCTCCCCCAGGGGAAGCCACAGGGCGAAATGGATATGAAATGAAATCCAGCGGTAATGTGTGCCAGTAGTTATGGAGTGGGTTATGAGCGTAACAGACGAGCTTCTGGAAGCGCGTGGGCAAAGCAATGAACCATGGCGGCTGAGTCTGCCGCCCCTCTGGTGGCGGGGCTGCAGCGGCAGAGTTGGCACAGGCGCACCAGTTCTTGCAGACGGACTTGGCCCGGGCTAAACAATCCGGGGAGAGATAAGAGAAGATGACAGATAGGGGATCAGAAGGAAGGGTGCTCCACATATCACCAGAATTGAGAAAACATCAATGGTGGTGGTCTAAGGTTTTTAATTAGCTTAGCAGCAGCATAGTTTAAGTTTAAGAATTGAGAATACAACGTTGGAGTTGCAATGCAACAGAATTTTGTTGCAGGCTGCAAGTTGACAATAATTGTTGATGGGATGAATGATGAATAATGATTTGTCCTAGGGAAGTGTGACCCACATCAGCCGAAATGTAACTTGCATAACATGTGACCCTCAGATTAGATTTTCAAATAAGATTCCACTTTTGTTCTGTCTGCGAAACGCTTCTTGGAACTTTGAACACCCCAAAGGCCAAACAGACGATGCACTACGCCGTTTTCTTCTGCCTCCCAATTTTTTAATATATATATATATATATATAGAGAGAGAGAGAGGTCCTTAATAAGGTGAGAAGACTGAGAACCATAGACAAATCTAAACTATTGATCTAGTAGATCTTATTTTAAAAATTATAATGACCTGTTTGGTAAATGGTTGTTAGCTGATTGGGTTGGCTGTTTGGATTAGAAAGTATGTTTCTTGATAACATTAGCTGATTGTAGAAAGTTGTTTGATAGATTAGCTGTTAGCTGATAGCTGTTTGGTATAATTTCTTTTCTCAAAAAGCTAATTGAAAATGCTACTTTGAGTAGCCTTTTGAATTTTAGCATTTTGGAGTTACAAAAAGTTTATTAACCAAATAACTAATAGTGGTCAAATAAGCTAAAATTGGCTGATAGGCTGATTATTTACCAAACAGAGCCAATATTTATGAAAATGATCACGTTCATTTTTATTTGATTTCTCATTCATCAGATCTTCCAGATCAATATATATATATATATATATATATATATATATATATCAACTATTCCTATTTCTAGCCTTGGTAATGGTATCTACCTCATGTGAGATAAAACTAATGAAAAATTACATTTTCGTCCCTAAATTATAGGATAATTGTAGAACATAATTGGTCCATAAGTGTTGATCTTGCTCACTTTTCACCCCTAAACTATAATTGGCGTTGCACTTTTCGTTCTTAAGCTAACTTCTCGTACTTACTTTTCGTCTTTAAGTTAATTTTTCGTACTCATTTTTTGTTCTTACTGTTTTGTTAGTAAAGAGACAAAAAATACAACACTAATAATAGCTTAAAGACAAAAAGTGAGCAAATCCAACCCTTAAGACGAATTCCATAATTATTCTATAACTTAAAAATGAGAAGTGTAATATTTCCTAAAGTTAATCTAATCCAATATTAGTGGGTTCAACGCCCGTTAGATGAGTCTGTGAGACAATATGAAATTAATTTAGTGCGTACAAATTACCTTTTGTCTTTCTTTCAACCTATGAATTCGTATTATTTAAATTAATTCATTCTTCTTCTCTGTCTTCTTTAACGTTTTTTTTTAATAAGAGAAATTCGTAATCAACTAATCATTATTTGAAAGTATATACTAAATAAATTTGTCTAATAATTTGTAAATCATACATAAAAAATAAAGTTTTGTTCGCTACGTGGTTGTCGTGTTATTATAAATTTCCACAACGTTGCTGTGGTTGCATAAGGTAATCGGATTGCCTAAAAGTTTATACAAATTGTAAAATTCTAAGATTAATTTTATGTATTAGGTATTCTAATAAATGTTTTTTTATTATACATTTCCCTTTCATTGAGATAGATAGATTGATAGTACTATTTTTTGATATGGCGTGGTCTTCTAAGAAACGGGCAAAATTTGTATCTCGGATCGCATCTCAAATTTATTTTCTTGTCATTATTTTGCAGGTTCCTCTTTTCAGGTAATAATTTCTCACCTTTTACCATATAATTAAGATACTCATACTCTTTAATCTTCTTAATTGTATCTTGCATATGCTAAGAATGCCAATAATAATTATACTTTTTTCTTTCATTAAGATAGATAGATATTACATTTTTTTGCCATGGCTTCATCTTCTAAGAAACACGCAAAATTCGTCTCTCGCATCGCATCTCGAATTTATTTTCTTGTCATTATTTTGCAGGTTCCTCTTTTCAGGTAATGATTTCTCACCTTTTACCTTATAATTAAGATACTCATATTTTTTTATCTTAGTTAATCTTAATTGTATCTTGCATATGTTATACCACTCTTCAATTATGTAAACCTAAATCTATTTGACGAAATTAGGAATGCTAATGGGTCAAATAAATTAGATACCCAGCTCTGCTTAATAGGTTTGGATAGTTAATAATCAAGTTTGAACACGTAAAATAATACCCATCACGTGTTTGAGTAACATTAAAATCACAATACTCACTAAACAGTGTGCATGTATATATATATATATATAATATTTCATATATTATTTATAGCTTGAAATAGTTTCAACGGATTTGTAGTATGTGTTTGAATTGAGTGTTTTGAAAGTTTGAGGTTTTGATATTGCAGATTCCAATGCAGAATTGGCACATGCAAAACACCTATAGAAGTCACATTATATCAATTATTTGGCAGTGAAATCCTCCCTGCAGCTATGGTAAAGCCACTTCTCTATCCAGGAGCCATGGCAAAAGCTCTTGTCAACAAGAAGCCCATCCCAAGCTATGACAACCTTCTCCATATCCATAACTTCATCAACTCCAAACAAACCCTTCCAACATTGGGCCTCAATCATCTAGAGGTGTGTCTACTTCTTTAACTCTTGTGCATAAAATTTAGCTATTTACTGGCTTAACAGTTAATTATGTCAAACAAAATATAACTCTCACGCATCATGTTTAGTACGTTATCGACTGACTTAACAGTTGATTATGTCAGGCAAAATGTTGCGTAACTCTCACACATCTATCACGTTTAGTTATCGGCTGACTTAAGAGCTAATTATTATGTCAGACAGAATGTAACCTTAAGTAATTGCGTTTGTGGTATTTTGTTGAAACCAGATTTTGGCAGGGAGTTACTTGTGTGTTGCTGGGGCAGTCTTGGGTGTGATTAAGAAGTCAGGGAGGCTTAGCCTCTTTGGGTTGCTGCTTATCATTTGGGGTGTCAAGAAACAAGCAATCTTTGGCAAAGATGCTTCAAGAAGTGTGTTAATATTCCCAACAATGTTTGTTGCTTTGGTTTCTGCTTTCTTTTCAATCAGAAAGGATGTGAGAAAGCTCTTCCGCACACTTGGAATCTTTAGTAAAAGAAAGCACAAATACAGTTGATCATACTTTCAAAAAAAAAAAACACTTAATCTTTAAATAATTCTCAAGGAATGTTCACAATACCGTACAATGTAACATTAAAACAATTAGTTTGTCCTGCTGCTATTAGCTCAATTTTAATAAACAAAAATCAATATTCTCATTTGGTATCATACCATTCTTCTCCCGTTTACCGAGTACAATCTTATATGTTATTTGATCTACATCAAATACTGTCTACCAGCCACACCAAGGATGACTATATCCGGTATAAATTGGCATAGCACTACTTGGCACATTATTATGCATTGTAATTGCTTCTTCTTCTTCTGTTTTTTTTTTTTTTTTAATGATGAGGGAAATTTGAAGTCTCTACTTGAAGTTGTATATTGGGTGAACCTTACCTTGTGACTATAGTCAGCAAAGAAGCACAATGAGGTAAACTGTAAACATACCTAAATTGTATATAACTGATTGATTCAAACTAAGAAGGTCAATAGGCCGCTGTCATCGGGAGTCAAATTTGGAACCTAAGGTTGGGCTAATTTTAGTTGGGTTTGAACACAAGTTGGACCATTGGCCATAGTAGGATGTGCAAACCAAAGGCCCATAAATGATGTCCCAAGTCCAACAATAAAGCATTCACCATGCTGAGAAGCAGTGGTAGTGAAGAACAAGTGATGAACAAGGATTTTTGTCTTCTAGTTACTTGTTACAGAAAGTAGTCTTTTCTGTAACGACTGATTAAACGTGGCAAAAAGATTCCTTTTTACACCAAGTCTCCCCAGTCTCTGCTGTAATTGGCTGTTGCATTTTTGGAGCCCACCCCCACTTGCTTTTCCATAATTTCTTCTTTTGATCTTCATCTTTCATTTTTAAGTGATTAGTTACTGTTATTATTATTATTATTATTTTGGCTATAGAACCTTCTTGAATCAGTACATACAGATACTGGGTTTTCAGTATTTTACTGAGTTACTGTGGTGGATTTTCCTTGTTTCTAGTTTTTGCAGCAAAGTCTGCAGTTTTTTTAGGTGTACCCTCTGCTTCTACTGCCCCACAATTGTGAAATTTAGGGTTTATACTTAGGATTTGAGTTGAAATTTGGGATTCTTGAACGAACACCTCTGGTGTTGGCATCTTCCAAGGAGCATCTTGAAGGAGGTAACTGAAATTGGAATTGGTTTTCTTGTACAGAAAAGTTAATCTGTGAGATTTGGGAATTAGGTTTAGTTGTGAGCATGGCAATGTCTTTCCATTCACATATGGTGGGTTGCAAGAGGAGTGAGGTTAGAAGAAGGAGATGGCAAGTTGTTGCCATGTCTCCTTTTTCAATTGTGCCCAAAACTGAACAAAGTGGTAGTATAAACAACTCCAGCAAGAGTTTTCCCTCAGATGCAGATCGTAGTGGCGGTGAGGCTCTGCTCACTCAACAAAATAATGCTGTAGGGATCATTGGAGGAGTGTCTGTGGATTCAACTCTGAATTTTGTTAACAAGCTTGCGAAATGCGATGGGGAAAATGGTTTCCCTTTTGTCCTCTGCTCTGATCCACTGCTGAGCAAGGAGATGTTGTCCTATGAAAGGAGTTCACTCCCTTTCCTTACCGGTAGTAGGCAACCTAAGAGGGATCACACCTCAATCGTAGACAGTTTGAGGCGTAAAAGGATGTTTCTTGAGAGGTCTGGAGCGCGGTGCATTGTTATGCCGTGTCACATTGCACATTCATGGTACGAGGATGTTGCAGCTGGATCCTCGATTTGTTTTCTGCATATGGGTGAGTGTGTAGCCAAGGAGCTCAAGGAAGCTAAACTCAGGCCTCTTGAAGCAGGAAGCCCTCTGCGCATTGGCGTCCTCGCTACCAATACTGATCTCACTGCTGCTTTTTACCAGCAAAAGCTTCAAAGTGAGGTAGCAAGCCCCCCATTATTTGCACTGAATAATGATGAATACTTGTTTCTGATATGCAGAAGCATTTGATCGAGAATTTATAGTAATCGTTGACAAATTTTTGTTTAGTTGTTCTGGTAACTATAATCACTGGTTTTATGGTCTAGTCAAGGTATAATTGTTGAAGGGTTGCTGAAATTTTTTTAGTAATCCTGTAGGGTTTTGAGGTTGTAGTACCAGATAAGGCAACCATAGAACACACAATTATCCCTGCAGTGGAAGCCCTAACCAGAAAGGACATAGAAGGGGCACAGAACCTATTCAGAATCGCGTTACAGGTGCTCTTAGTGAGAGCTGTCAACACTGTGATAATCGCCTCAGATGACATGCGCCAAGTTTTGCCTCCGGATGATCCCCTGCTCAAGAAATGCATCGACCCACTGGATGCATTGGCACGCTCAACTGTTAAATACGCACTGTCTGCTGAAAGATGTAAAGAAGCCTAGTGTGCAGAGATGATAATAGTTTTGGAGCAATTGTGGAGTGGGTGTAAAGTAATGCTGTTTATTTAAAATGTAAGATATTGAAACAAAGTGTTAATAGCATCAGTGAAGCCCATAGAGCTAAAGTTGTGTCAGACAAAGTGAACACTTTGTTGATTGTCAAGAAGCAAAAACTATTTTCATTTGTATGAATTCATTCCCCTTCAAGTATTGGTGTTTAGGTTTACCCCCCAATTATATACAGATTCTATGCAACAAGGAAAACAGCATATGTCAAGACTTGAAGCAGCTTTTAAGTGCCTGCCTAATGCCAAAAGACAAAAAAAAATGCAGTGCAGGCAAATACAAATATCCCTACTGCCTAAAGAACAAGAACTGCTTGCCATGCTGTACTTAATCTGAGTTAGTTACCATCTTGGCCTGATGCATCATCATCAATCCAGTCAGCATAGACTTGGCTGATCTTCTTGACATCTGTCCACTTGAACATGAACTGCTTGCCATGCTGTACAGTCCCAGATTCTGTATTGTTTGATGCAGTATCTTGATCATGGCCTCTTGAAGAGTCCAGTGGATTTGGGTAATCAACATTGCGCAATTCTATCCAGATTAACAGGCAGTCAGGCACCAAAGGTTCACAAACTCTTCAACTCAACAAAGATTAAGGCATTATAACAGAGAATTAAGTGTCAACCCCATCCAATATGAGGACTTATTGACCTAATGCACACTCCTTTTCCGATAGTGATTGTGGATTTCTAGATACAGAACAATCTCACCCCAGTCATTAGAATAGACCTATTGACCTAGCAGCCTTCGACTCTCGGTAAAAGCGACACTCTCGGGCGGGTTTTTCAATAGCTCCAAAAAATCAAAAACAATTAGAAAGGTGTTACCAGATACCTGCATTTCCATGAGCATAGGTGCAGGTGGAACCATACCAGCAGCGGCCCATTTTCTCCCACATTAAACAAAGCTTTGTCTTCGCCCAGATCGGATTGGTGTTCTGATTCTGACGCACTCGAGGATCATTTGTTTGTCTCTTCGGTCTGCGTCCGTCGTTGTTAGTTGCAATGCATATGGCAGAGGTCTCCCTGAAGTCGGAGTCACCCAGGTTTCCGCTAGTTTCATGAAGAAAACGGCACTTGCTACCGTACGGACATGGCTGACCACCAAGGAAAAACTGACAGAAATTCACTCTTTCGGTTCTCCTCTGACTCACTGCCCAATGGCCTCTCTCGCCTTCAGTTTCCCTGACATTCCCGATAACGTGCGCGTAACGGCATAGTTCACCCTTTATGCATTGGCCCCTGCTAAAGCGCCGACATGCTTCTTGTGCATCCAAACGCATGCCCGCATCCGAACTAGGAACTGGAAGATGATGCATTTCAGAGGATCTGGGTTTTTTGCGAGATTCATCATCTCCCATTTCTAGGCCAGACGAAAGTTACAGATTCTTGACCTATGATTTCCCGCGCCTGAAACTTCAAATCGCCACGAGAGGTGAGCACCAAATGTTCGACGAAATGCGCCAGATGACTTGACTTTTACAAAGGCGTCAATCCGTGTGAAAATCCGTCAATAATGTACTATATACAGAGCTGCTCCGTACAATGCGCTTTTTTTGAGTTGTAATAATGCTCAAATAAATCACTGAATTGTACACAAAAAAATGTAATTGTAAGGGTTATCTCTATTACAAATTATTTTAAATGTATTTAAATACGGAGTGAAATTAAATTAAAAAACCCACATCCCTATCTTGTGGAGTTCTGGTAACACATGAATGATATGCTAAACCCTAGCAACTACAATGTAAGAGTTAGACTCAATGTGATGGACACCTTATCAACATTAGAGATCGATTATCTCACTTGATGGGATGCTGAGTCACTATAGTTTACTCATTCAAGCATTCATTATTAAGAGTGTTAGCGAATAGAGCTTTCGACAAACTATTCGTGCTCGTGTTTAATAAGCGTCCGTTTATGTTAGTTACAAACAAAATTTAGAGCTTGGTTCATAAACAAACAAAATCTAAAAACAAGTGATAAGCTCGTTTGCTAAAAGATCGTGAACAAGCTCGTTTAGTGTTCGTTAATAATGTTTGCGAATATATATATATATATATATATATATATATATATATATATAATGTTCGTGAACGTAGATTACGTGTTGTTCACAAATGAATTATGATCGTGAACATATGCAGGTGTTTGGTTATTCATTGTGTTCATGAACTTGATTGTTAACAAACATGTTCATGAACATGTTTGTGAACGCGTTCGTTAACATTGCGAACGTGTTCACAAATGTTAACAAACACTAATGAACGCTTAACAAACGAACACGAACAGGATTTTCAAAAACCTTAACAAACGAACACGAACACGAACACTCAAAAATCCTTAATAAACGAACACGAACAACTTTTGTTCGTTTATGTTCGATTCGTTAACAGCCCTATTCACTATCTTACCACACCAACTCACCAAGGTGTAGGAACCACGGGATAAAGAAATTTCGTCTTTTGTGAACAAGGAACTAAGGTAATTTTTTTTAAGTTAGATGATCCAACAAAAGAAACTAAGGTAATTTTTTAAAGTTCTTAAAGACCTATTTGAACATTATTATTATTATTATTGGTGCTTAGCATAAAATCACAAGACATTGGAGACTACCTAACTCGTCCTACGGGATCAAACAGTTCTATAGCTTAAAACACTGTTGAATCAAAAACATAAAATATCAAAAATAATGAGGAAACTAATAAACTCTGCAGTTTGATTATAAACAAAATGAGAAGCTTCAAAAAACAATACAAATGTCATAGGCAGCATTTGTTATGTCATAATCTGCAAAATAAGGAAAACCCCGCTTTTTACAACGCCAGAAAACTCCATGCCTGAACTCACTTCATCTGCGGAGGCTTTTAAATTTTAATGCCAGGGAAAGAAGGAAGAATCGAGATTATAGGATCACCATATCCAACTGGAGCTGTTGAATCAAAACGAGTAACATTGCATAACAAAGCAACGGGGCATACGAGTATTATTATGAAACAACTAAGAAGCATACCTCCGTCCTCTAGCAATACTTTGATGACCTCCCCGGATACTTCAGACTGGAAGAAATTTTGAGGCATAATAGAAACGAGTGAATTAGTTGTAAGGCATGATTATTTACTACTGAAAAGAAAAGGGAATAGATAACATTGTATTATAATTCTCGACATAATCCAACTCAATAGGCAAAATATGTTTAAATAAAAGTCCAACCTCAACAGGGAGCTCCCCGCCAAGTTGTTCAATGTAGCAGATTACTTGGCCTTCCTTCACTTGTTGCTTCTGTTAATAAGTGGTAATAAAGGTTATAGAGTTTATACCCGGAACAGAGAACTCGAGACTTGAGAGGTCATACAGTCATACAACTCGGCATGGACAATTGTAGTGTATATCATGCAATGCTTCTACAAGCAGAGATTACAGAAAAGAGGACAAGAAAAAGAGATAGTTGAGATATTGTTTAAGCTGGAATGGATTTTAAGAAACCAGTCGCCAAAGTTCAATAAGGAATGTTTCAAAGATTTCACTATCCAAGAACACCTCGTGTCCCTTTTTTTTTTTTTTTTTGGCAAAAAGGCATTGTATTAGCTCCCTATATATGCAAGGAAAAATTAAAATAAGAAGGCGGATACCTCTTTACAAGATGGAGGTGCACGCTTTCCCTTAATAGTCCTAGATCTCCTGAAAAAGCCAACCTGTGCATTGCACAAAAACTTTTAGTGCCAGGAAGATATGGGTACAATTTGCAGAAAAATATTCATAGCGAACTCTCACCCTAGGGGATCGAATTATCACTAAACCTTCATCTGCAGCTTTATCAAGCAATGTCCCAATCCCATCTGATGATGCTAATTTCGTGATGGCTAGAGATGGTGCAGGAGCAGAGCCATTTGAACTAGGCATCTCAAAGTTTTGGGGGGAACTAACAGGAACAGAAATTGGAGGATGTGAAGTTGTAATGTGACCATTTAAGTTCCTCATCACATATAACTGGAAATCACCAAGCTGAAAAATACAAAATAAAGGTGTATTGAAAGTAGATAACAAAAGAAACTAGCTTCATAGGTTTAAACCCTAAACCTGAGGGCTCCTTACCCCCCTAACCCCGGGGATTGTGAGAGGAGGTAAATTGGGGGATGTGCCTCAGTGAAGCAGGGTTTGAGTGCTTGCTGTTTGCCCCAAAGCTGAGATCCCCCCCCCCCCCCCCAATTGAGGAATCGAACCCGGGTATTTGCTGGGTCACTACACCCACACTCAACCTTTTGACCATTGAGCTATGCCCCGTGGGCAAGAAACTAGCTTCATCCCTTCATAGAGGATGAATCTGAATAAATATTAGGAACTACAAATAGGCATAGACCAGAATGAGGAAATCCTTAGTAAAGTATGATTAAACAAGATTTAGACAGGCATACTTTTAGTTCAATTTCTGCAATTGAGGTTGTATCACACAATTCTGCCAGGAATGATTCAACCTGTAAAACAAAAATATGAAAATTAAACAAATTGTGTGTGCACATATGGCAATGTGTAGATAAGTAAAGGTTCTTTATGTGGTGACGATTGCAAATTGTATATTATTTGCTTGAAGTTGAGTGCATCACCAATTAAACTTATTGAAGATCCCAACTGCATAAAAATTGCAGAATAGCATAGACTGAGATATAAACCAAATATCAAAAGTTGCAAAACCTTGAATAAAGTACCAGGATTAGAATAAAGAGGGGAATTCATTAACTAAGATCCCGAATACAAAGTACTACAAATGAATGAAGGAGGGGAAGAAAACCACTCCGTAAAACCGTCATAGAACTGGACTCCTGAGCTATCACGTGGGCCGTCCGGTTCGTGGTATATTTAACAAAAGAATGAAATGCATGGGAAAAGTGATTCAACATTTCTTTAACATCAAGAACAACTAAATCAAAAGAAGAGTCTCCCCCTTCAGAGTTGAGAGCTTGAAGCACCAGGAGAGAGTCAGTTTCCACGTGAATGAAGGATTAGAAAAGATAATTACAGAGGTGATACTGTTTCTCTTTGATTTTCAGCTAGTCAGTTACAATTTTATGAGTGAAGGATTTGTAAGATATACAAATTTCTCTCCTTAAAAATTTGGTAGCAATACAAGATGCTTACATCATTTGAATTTGGAACCAGTGGGCTAGCTCCATCAGAAGAAATGGCCTTCTCGAGATTTCCATCTAAACTTGAACTAGCTGTATTTGAACAGAAACAAAATCAGATTTCTTGCATTTTCATTTCATCATTCATCATTCTTAGTATAATACACTTGCAGTCTATAGTATTCATTCACATAACAAGTGGTGAGGAAAAATGGCTAAGATAAACAAAGGCTAGAAACTGTTATTGGACACAGCAAACTCAAACTGCGCACTAAACTTTATACGAGCAGTATGAACTTGAAAGCATGCGTTTCCAAAGTTTAATGTCTATGTTGTATGTTAGCCAGTAGGAGTCACCTCCCAACTGAAATTTTAGTAAATTTCCTGATGGTTGGTGCAGTAATGAAATACGATTACAATGTATGCCAATGGAAAAAAGAAAGCAACAGGCATATGAAATGATGTCTGAGAACTTCGCACAAGTCATTTGAACAGCAGTAAGCATAAGAAATTCCACGTTTGCATTCGGTCACTGCATTAACAAAACATAATTAACATTTATTTCTTGGGTTGGGATGTTGATGTGTTGTGTTGTGTTGTGACTAAAGGTATTTGTATGCTCTAAAAATGTAATCAGATGACAAGTGAAAAATTGCATAATTATGCCAGAGCAGTCGTTGCATTAAACCAGTGATGAGCGCAATAAGCCAATAACTCATGGATAAATCTTGTTAAAAGTTCATTTCTTTCTAGAATGCAGCAGAAAGTAGTAGACAAAGCTTGACAAGTAGCCCTTATTCAAATGATGAAGGGAACAACTCCAGCCAAGTTAGTCAAGTTGTTGCCTATTGGCCTTCTTAGTTTTAAGAGTCAACTATGGACAACCTAGACTAGTTAGCCTTTGCCGACTAGGGTCACATAGCAGGGTTTATCCAGTG
Organism: Ipomoea triloba; assembly: GCF_003576645.1. Classification (NCBI taxonomy): domain Eukaryota; kingdom Viridiplantae; phylum Streptophyta; class Magnoliopsida; order Solanales; family Convolvulaceae; genus Ipomoea; species Ipomoea triloba. The sequence continues at coordinate 26,149,533 of NC_044917.1, forward strand.
CACACCCTCAGGTAGGCCACGGGTTTCCCTCGTTACTCAAAAATGATGAGACTAGGCAACTGATAGAGAGAATGAACACACTTACACCATTCAAATTTTAAGAACAGAGAATACAAGATTCAATGGCACCCTTCAAACTATTCAAAAAGCAGCATTGCATGCAGCCAAATAAATATAGTGATCCAAACCAAAAATTACTTACATTGAGCTTCAGAACCCAAACACCACCGCCTAATCAATGGTTTCTTTGTATTGGGGGATATTACCAGACCATTATACCCAACCAAAGACCTTGTTTTTACACCAGACGATCTAGTCACTTTGGGTCCACCATAACCCAAACTTAGATGTCTTATCTTAAAACTTGAAGCCCCTAAACTGCCTGGCGGAAAGAAAAAGGTTCCAAAATCAGCAAAATTAAAGATTTAATTACAGATGAATTATCAAAAGAACATTGAATTACTACCCACCGGAACTCTGAACAAAAAATTAAACTTATTCGTCAAGACAAGGCAATATATAATCTAGCATTGTATTTAAATGTGATTAAATTAGATATTCGAAATTTAAATTTGCAACAGCAAAAATAAGTGTTATCGGCAACGGAGAGAGTGTGAAAACTTACATGCAGCCATTGGAGAGTTTGGGCTGCAAATTTTCTGGTAAAGTTTGAAGCTCTGCTCGCAGGCGACGAGAACCGAAATGCTAGACACGATAAAGGTGCACTGTTTCGAATTTCATTTCTTTCTTTTATTGCTATTTATATTTCTTTATTATTATTATTATTATTATTATTTCTTTCCAAAAGGCCCACGTCATGATTAGGGTTTAGTCGGTTTCGTTATATCCATCTTGCATCTTAGAGCAATAACATTTGTAATTTTTGAATAATTTTTTATAAAGAAAAAATTATGATTGTTTTTTTATTTAATGGGAAAGGAGGATTATTTTAGGCTAGTTTTTTCTTCTGTGATTTTTGAGTGGGGTTCACTTTTGGATGGAAGCAGGGAAACTTGCTCAGACATGGACGTGTGCACCAATGAAGGAGCGTAATAACCTTTAATTTTTTTAATTTTTTTTACTATCAGAATTTGGCCCTGTTTGGTAAAATAGTAGCTTATCAGCCAATTTTGATTTATTTGACTACTATTAATTGTTTGACTTCGTTATAAAAAACAATATAAGTGTATGGTTAATAAGCTTTTTGAGAAAAGAAATTATACCAAACAGCTAATTTACCAAACACATTTTTACAATCAGCTAATATTATCAACTAGTTATACCATTCTAACCTAATTACCTAACAAATATTAGCTAATAGTCATTCACCAAACAGGGCCAAATTTTCCCTTTTTTCATCTTCTCACTTCTTTTTCTCTTCTACATCGCCTCAAAAAACTACAACAAATGAGGTTGTTTTGGTCCAAGCCCATTACAAAATTGAGAAATTAAAGTGCATAGGATTGGTAAGAACACATGATTTGATAATGAGATATTGAGTAGCTCATACATTTTTGGTCTCTTGAAATTATACTTTTATCAATAAAGAGTACAAAACTTTCAAACTAATACACAAGTACTATGTAATTGATTTCAAAATGAGACATCTTGAATTGAAACTATAGTTGACTTTTTAATTTTTATACGCTTTAGAGAGCTATTATTTCTTACTAAAAGTTTCGGGACATGAAACATGCCAAGCAATTATTCCCACATTCTTCACATGATGCCTAGATGGGACAAAGTAAGCGTAGACCGCTTGCGACTTCATGCACGCCTGCCACACAATTATGGCCTAATCCCACATGGTCCGCAAAGGGTACCATGTGAGCACGCGATTCATGCAAAGGGGTCGTGCGCATCGTGTGATCCTGCGCCCCGTGTTCTACCCCATCCTCCCTTAGTCTACCTATCATCTCAACCTCTTGCCTCTAGCTTCAAGCCTTCCGCCTCTAGCCCAGTAGGCCCCAACCTTTGTCCTTTTTAGGCCTAACCTTTGCTTCATTTGACTGTTTCATGTCTTAATCTCTGCACTAAGCGTGATTGAATCTAAGTTCAATTTCTCCATCATATATGATGAAAAATAATCTATGATATGGTTTTAAAAAGTGAATTACAAGCATATGATATGAGTACACATGAATGAGCCTATATAACTTTTTTGGGGTGTGCTTTAATATTAACTTGTGTAGGCCAAGTCTAAAAGGTATGTGAAGATTTTGTATCCTAATGATCCACAAAAAATTATTATATTGAAAATATTTAAATTTATTCCTAACTCTTCCACTTGGCCAAAAAGTTAACCAAAATGAATGATTGCATGATACACTTACAGCACTTTGTTGAATGCACAAATTATTTATAAGAACATAGATAAGTAGATAAAAGGAATGTTAGTTAGTTTTTATTATTTATTTATACCACAAACTCCAAGCTAATATTATATTAAAAAAATTCTCTAAAAGGGGAAAACATAGAAAATGAAGAATAAGATTGAACAAATAATCCATGCCACCATTGCTCTCAAAACTTCGTTCTTCTCTTTCATGTTACATAACTATTTCAATACATTTTACTTACAAGAATTTATTGAATCTCTTCCTAACAAATACAAAAATAAGAAGAAAAAACAAAGATAAAAACTTATAAAATTTAAAAACACAAAAACATAATAACCTTCTAATTAAAGGTTGCCACTATTAGTTAATTACAACCACTGTAAAATGGATAATAGACTTAGTCCCTTTGTTTTAGATACAAGAGAAACTCACAATTACTATCTGAGAATATAATTGATCTTGCTGATGTGTATAGGCTTAATTCCTGTTAGTGTGGCATAGTTACTAGATAGATGGATATGATTTGGAGGTTTGGAGGGTGGAAGCTATGGTGCCAAAAGTATTAATGTTAACTGCATCTGCCGCAGCTTGGGCCACGTTTGCTGCACCCATGGTTGCACCTCTGGCTAAGTTCACCGCTCCTTTTCCCATGTCTGCTGCTCCTTGACCCATTATTTTTACATTATTATCCTCCGTCTTCATTTTTATTCATTTTCCTCTGTTAATTCATCTATATATATTTTTGTATTGTTCATGTGTACTAAATGCTATATATCTAATGTGCACACATATATGTATATGTGTGAATAGATGGAAATTGTGGTATTAAAAAAATATATACACTAAATAAATTCAATTTTGTGATCACCATAAAAATATAATACACAATTTACATACTAAATGTTCACAATTTGAATAGTGAACATTTAGTATGAAAATTTTGGGTTCATGGTATAACTATGTGAGAGAGGTTACTGCATAGATTTTATTTTTTAGTTGGCACCCGGTTGCACTCCTATATAGAAGGGGTGGGTTCGAGTCTCAGTGGACGCGATATTGACTCTTTGTGCTTCGGTGGGTTAAGAAAGTAGTTATGAATAGATACTGCATTGTAACAGAGTTAGTAGTACTAAAATAATAAAAAAAGACACTTGCGCACACCATTGCACACACCGTCGAGGACATTGGGTGCTCATGTTGCATTTTAAAAAAAATCACTCTTTCCACTCGGCTAGACAAAAACCTCATAAAAAATTTGCACCAGTAGAGATGCTCTTATATGGTAATATATGAGTGGTTCTTTTCCTATTTAATTAATAAGTAGATTTTTTTTTTATGTAAGCTAAGATCGGTCAATATTTCACAATAGTTAATGAATATAACTATATAATAAGGAGTAAAATTAGACATAGGAAATATCATTATTCTTTTAAGATTAAAAAAATCATTCTTAAGGATTCGAGAACATATATAGCTCATTCTCAATTTCTCAAAACCCGAAAATATAAAATTAAATCATTCAATAAAAATTAAAATACACCTATTTTAAAAAATATTATTTTATTTTAAACATATTTCATGATTATATTCCAACGTGCTGTAAATACAAAATTATAATTAACTAGGTTTAGGTTATAATATATTCATTAAATTAAACCTTAATTACCTCATGGAGGAAGTTGGTCTGGTCAAGTGGTCATGAACGTTAGATGGTTGGTCCTCCATTTCCCTCATCGAAAGTAAATAACTAAACATTAACAGGTACACATATATATGCATGAGGTACCTACCTGAGCTTGAGCAGGAGCTTGCACAGAGCATTCTTGTAGACAGTGAGCTGCTCTGGTGATGGCATTGAGTGTTTCGGCACGTTGGAGAAGGAAACCTGAAGAACTCCTCATTCAAAGCCAAATCACAGTGCAAAGAGTAAAGGAGATCAGACCACCAAAGCATGAAAAGACCAAAATATCCCTATTTTGGACGGTCATTTGACGGAATACTTAACGCTGGACCAAAAGTGGAACACATCTAATAAATGTGGACTCAATGTGGCAAAAATAACAAAAGCGGACTAAAATTGGAAACTGGCCAATAAAAGTAGGACCCAAAAAGGCATTCACTCTTTTTTTTTGCTACTAATAAAAGCACTCTTGCGTTTTGCAGCAAACACCTCTTACAATAGGAAAATATTATGTAGACTCTAATTCACTATTCATACATACTCAAAATCTTTTATTAGAGCCAACATGAACAAATAAATTATTATTGCCCGACATATTAGAGAGATTTGAAAGTACATGTTGTAGAACTCCGTACAAGATATGCTAATCATTATACCATGGACAATTATGTACCTTACAAGATGGACTATTAACACAAGGTTCACTTTTAGTATACTAAAAGTTCATTTTTAGTATATAGACTATTCATTTTTAATATATAGGAAGTTCATTGGTATACTACCTATAAATAAGTCTTCAACTTATTTAAAATAAAAAATAAATTTCACAGTTGGTCCCCTGAGTATTATACATGAATCGCATTTTTTTTTGAAACCAAAAGCAATAAACTTGCATTAATAACTCATCAACTCAGCAATACAATCAGGAGGGTTAGACACCCACGAACCCAGGACAGACGAAGAACCAGTTGCCCGTGCTAACACGTGAGCCACATGATTCGCTGACCTCTTGACATGGCGAACTAAAATGTTCCCAATGTCATTTGCCAAAGAAAGGCATTGCTTAACTATAAAACCAACATACGAACAGTCTAAAGTACGTGAATTAAAAGCAAGACAAAAATTTAAACAATCCGTTTCAACAATAATATTAATGTGCCCAGCCTCCTTGATCCAAGACAATGCTTCTTTAACTGCTAGCGCTTCAGCCAAAAAAGGATCTCGAACCGATGTTAAACGATCACACCTGGCTGCCACAAACCTTCCTTGATGATCACGAAGAACCGCTCCATAACCTGCACCATCATCAAATATCGCTGCATCAACATTACACTTCAAAAATCCTTGAGGAGGGGGGAACCAAACAATGGGGATATTAACAGGTTCATTGACATTGGGATTTAAAAATGATTCCATCCAGTTGAGTTGTAAGCTCTGGATCTGCAAATTAATATTTTCAATTCTAGTAATAACATTCTTCCAGACCCTATCATTACGTACTAGCCACAAAACCCAAAAGATTGCAGCGCACAGCATTATTCACGTCAGACGAACAAATAATGGTTTGCATGAATTCCAATAACGATCGCCCATGCAACACGTCATTTACCCCCCAAACTTGACTAGCAACTTCGCACATGCAGAATAAATGTTCAACTGTCTCAACCGCGTTAGCACATAAAGGACAACCACCACCAATGTACACATGCTTTTGCTTAAGAACTTCACGAACCGGAACAATGTTACGAGCACACCTCCATAGTAGATTTTTAACTTGAGGAGGAACTGGAAGCTTCCATAACCTATCCCATGCAGAGAAAGCGACATTCAACTCGACAGCCATGGATTGAGAAGTAAGAAGTTGATATCCATTTTTGACCGAGTACATACCTCTTAAGTCCCCAACCCAACGCCAAGTATCCTTAAATTGGAGTGATACTGGAGTTGCAAGGATTCGTCTTATATCAACAGTCTCAAATAAATCATGCAGGATCTCCTCATCCCAATTGCCTTGCTCATCTAATAATCCAGAAACAGTGGCATCATTTAGCATATCAAACCTAGGTGTTTGCAGCATTGGATTAGTCGAATCAGCCAACCAAGGCCATCCCCACACTCTAGTATCTTTACCATCGCCAATCGTACGAGCAACACCTAACTTTAGAACTGGTTGACCGGCCAGAATACTTCTCCAAATATAGCTAGGATTATTTCCTAACGAATTTGGATTCAGCAACGAATTTGGATTCAGCAGTAGACGCCACCCTTGCTTGACCAAAAGTGCTATATTAAATTCATCAATTTTTTTAAAGCCCAAACCTCCCCACTTTTTAGGAACACTTAAACGAGACCAGCTTAACCAATGGATTCCCTTCTGACGGCCTTCGCTGCCACTCCACCAATATCGGTTCAAAGTTTTTTCAATTGTATCACAAACACGGCCCGGCAATAAGAATACAGACATGGTAAAAATTGGAAGAGCTTGTGCAATACTTTTAATCAACACTTCCCTCCCGGCTTTCGATATAAGCTTCTGTTGCCAAGCACCAATTCTCTCTCGAATCCTTTGCTCAATAAATCGAAAAATGGCAGTTTTATTCCTTCCCAAAACAGAAGGCAAGCCCAAGTATTTACCAAGATCCTCAGTCACCTGCACCCCCATGCAATCAGCTACAAAGGAACGCATATCTGTTGGCGTGTTGGTACTGAACATCACATTGGATTTATCATAATTCACAGCTTGCCCTGAGGCTGCACAGTACTCCTCCAAACAATTCTTAATCTTTTGCACTTGTTGTTGGGTGTCCTTGAAAAACAACAAACTGTCATTCGCAAAGAATAAATGGGAGACAGAAGGAGCTCCACGAGCAATCCTAATACCATGAATATCCCCACGTGCCTCAGCTCTTTGTAACAGTATAGATAGACCCTCCGCACACATAATAAATAGGTACGGAGACAATGGATTGGCGAATCCCACGAGTAGGTTTAACAGACCCCACCGCGTCTCCATTAACCAGAATTGAATAGCACACATAAGACACACACAACATTAATAAGTCAACCCACTTACGATCGAAACCCAATGCAATTAACATTCCTTCCAAAAAATACCACTCCATTCGATCGTAAGCCTTAGCCATATCAAGTTTTAATGCAGCCCAACCCACAGACCAGTTACATTTCCTCCGCAAATAGTGGCCTACTTCACCCGCAACAATCACATTATCAGACAACAACCGATTTGGAACAAAAGCACTTTGCGTGGGTGAAATAATAGTGTCTAAAATTCCTTTCATGCGATTGGCCAAAACTTTTGCCATGACCTTATAAACCACATTACATAAAGCAATCGGCCTCAAGTCTGAAACTTTTTCTGGCACTTTTTTCTTAGGGACTAGAACAATATTCGTAGTGTTTAGGCCGTCAGAAAATGAACAGGTATTAAGGCAATGTAAGACAAACATATATAAATCATGCCCAACTATTGGCCAGAAATTCTGATAAAAGGAGGGTGACATACCATCTGGACCGGGGGCCTTCTTAGGAGCCATATCAAAGAGTGCAGCTTTAACCTCTTCAATAGTAAAAGGAGCCAGAAGCTGAAAATTCATGTCCGCAGTTACACGACATTGAACCTGAGAAAATAAATCAGAGCTAGCACCCGTAGAACAAAAGATATCATTAAAGTACCTGAGAACCTCCACATTCAAGTCGTTTCCTTCGACCCACACTCCATCAGGATTCAGCAATCGCGTAAGGTGATTGTTCCGTCGCCGAGCCGATGCAGAACGATGGAAAAATTTAGTATTATAATCACCATGCTTTAACCATAATTGCTTGGATCTCTGTTTCCAAAAAATTTCTTCTTGCCTTAATAAAGTATTCAGCCTAGCTTCAGCTTCCAAATATTGAGAGATAATATTTGGACGTCTACTTTCCTTCAAAGTATTTAATGTGTTGCGCAATTGGGCAATTTTTCTTCCAAAACAATTGAAATGTTCACCACCCCACTTCCAAAGTTGCTGTCCACAGAGAGCTAAACGTTGCTGAAAATCACGCCAATAGTCTGCTGCCAAGAAAGTTCTATAACCTTACGGCACCCTTCCTCACAAATCCATGCACTTTCAAACTTAAACTTCTTTTTAGCACCACGCAAGGGTTTAGAATCCAAACTGAGGAAAATAGCGCAATGGTCCGATGACATGGTTAGGATGTTATGCACTGACGCTTCATTATATAAATCAGTGCAATCCAAAGTGGCAACTGCTCTGTCCAATCTCTCTTCAATCCAAGCATCAGTTCCTCGACCTTTTTCCCATGTAAACCGATTGCCAATCATTCCCAGATCAACCAAGTTACAGTCTTGCAAGGCTTCAGTAAAACCATCTATGAGGCTAGAGGGCTGAGAATTAATTCCCAGCTTTTCAGATTGACATAATATATCATTAAAGTCTCCAAGAACCACCTATGGGAGATTTGAAGTATCTTTAAGTTGTCTCAATAGATCCCATGATTGTTGCCTCCTTGAACGTTCAGGGTAACCGTAAAAGCACGTAAGTCGCCAATGAGGTTTACCTGGCAACGAAACTTCCACATCAATATGATTATTTGAGAAACTAAGGAGTGAAGCCATTCCCGAATCTCTCCAGAATAAAGCCAGCCCACCACCTAAACCTACTCTATCAACATTAAACAATCCTTCATAGCCCATTTTCAATCTCACTTGCTCCATTTGTTGCATCATTGATTTTGTTTCATCACAAAAACAAAACTGGGTTGCTGTTTGGACACCATGCCCAGGAGTTCACGAACTGACCGGGTGCTACCCAAACCCCGGCAGTTCCAATTTAAGGTACTCATTGGGAAGGGTGGGGCTGGACCTCCAGACCCGCCAAATGCAAGTTTTTTGGAACCTCCGACATTACTACATCCTTCCCATTCGAACTACCAGCCCCATCCATGTCTTCACGCCGCCTCTTAAGCTCACCATGCAACTCCTTAGGTTCATCAACCAAAACCAAATCAGTAGTAGGGACAGATGGTACCGTAACAGAAGAATCCTTAGGCTTAGTAGGGAGATCTGCTAAAAGCCACCTGGCACCCACTGGTTGGACCTGTCGACGAGATCCCGCACGCAGCCAAGAACCATAGGGAAAGCTTTCGGGTTCAATTCCTTCTTCGTAAACTTTCTTACAAAATTTATCTGAATGGCCTAACAGACCACAACAAAAACAAAAAGTACTTAACCTTTCGTACTTAAACGTTACCCGAACGTACATGAATCACATTTAGTCCTTAATTATTAATATTTTATAATTAGGTGCATAACTATGTAATTTGTATCACATTTGTTCCTACCATTCAATTTTCCGGTTAACTATTGCTTGAAGTGCTCCTTCCGAAAGAAGCAAATGCAGTGTTTCTTCTAAAAGTGCGACGATAATTGGTCGAAAAATTGGATGACAGGACCAAATGTGAGACAAACATAATTATGTGTTTAATTAAAAAATAATAATCAAAGATCAAATATAATTCATGTATAATACTCAGGGATAGAAAGCGAAATTTTCTCAAAAATAAACCTTTAGTTAAAAATAAATAAATGATTCATAGTCTATAGTATAATTTGTGATATAGTGCCACATGTGCCCTGGTATTTGAGTGTGCCACATTGTTATCTTATCGACGATTCAATGTACAGAAGAGATGATCAAATGGCTAAGAATAGGAGAAAGCAGGGGCAAACCAGAGGACAGCAAGTGTCATGACACGTGTCACGTAGCAGCACACGTGGTAACACAAGAACAAGCTTCCCTCTCTATATATGGAAACGGAAGCTGAGAATCAACGATCACAACATCATCATCATCGTATTCACCGTAAACGAGAGAGTTCGCATATTCATCTTCACCGCAAACACTACCAATCATCAGTTCGTGAAACTCAAAGAGGCAACAATAATGGCTTCCCACGAACAAACCTACCGAGCTGGCGAAACCAAGGGCCGTGCTGAGGTACTATATAAGTTTTGGTCTCATTTTAATGATATATAGCTGTGGATGTTTTTCTTTAATACACCTGATTCAATTATATTGTATTCTGTTCATCTTTACTTTCTCAACCTGCTGAAGTACAAAAAGTTAATCTTTACTTTCTTAACCTGCTGAAGCACCAAAAGTTAATAACGCTGAATGTTAATTTTGTTTGTTGGGTACTATGAATTGCAGGAGAAGACTGGTCAAACTATCGAAAGCATGAAGGACAAGGCCCAAACAGCAAAGGACAAGGCTTCCGGCATGGCGCAGACCGCCAAGGAGCGGGCGCAGCAGACGGCGGGAAGCGCCGGCGGGAAGACTCAGTCGGCGAAGGACAAGGCTTCCGACACGGCACAGACTGCGAAAGAGAAGGCTTCTGGCACGGCCCAGAGTGCGAAGGACAAGGCTTCCGACACGACCCAGAGTGCGAAAGAGAAGGCTTCGGGAGCGGCGCAGACTGCGAAAGAGAAGGCTATGGGGGCGGCGCAGGCGACGAGGGAGAAGGCGGCGGATATGACAGAGGCGGCGAAGGAGACGGCGCAAGCGGGGAAAGAGAAGACGGGCGGGTTTTTGCAGCAGACGGGGGAGCAAGTGAAGAGCATGGCGCAAGGGGCAACTGATGCAGTTAAGCATGCGTTTGGAATGGCTGAGACTGATGAAGATAACCCCAACAACACCAATACCAATACCAGGGAAATTTAACTCTCTTATATATATATATATAACGCCTCTTCTCTAGCTAGCTGGGTTGTTTTACTTTAGTTTGAGCAGGGAAGAGGATCCTTTACTATAATATGGAATAATAAGAAGAAGAAGATGATGCACCTTTGTTTTAAAGATCAGATCAACATTGCCCCAGTCTATTTTGAGGGTGAATGTTTTTTTTTTTCTTTGGAGCTTATCTTACCCTTACTCTTCTGCAACTTCCATTGGCTGAAGTTAATAAAAAGCAATTAGTGGTTTAATTAATATTTTTTTATAGTGATGCATGAGATTCAATTCTCTTCATGGTCCATTGGCTAAAGTAGTTAATAAAAAAGGATTGGTTAATGATCAAGAAATTAAAATGTGGCATTTATAAATGTCAATGACGTTGTGGTCTAGTGGTACCTGGTTGAGTGAGTTGGTTATTGGAGAGGAGATTAACAAGACATAATATAATGAGATTATATTATACATCTATCTTACACTTTGAGTGAGCTTGTTATTAGAGAGGAGATTAACAAGACATAAACTAATTAGATTGTTAGATTATATTATACATCTATCTTACACTTTGAGTGAGCTTGTTGACATAAACTAATTAGATTGTTAGATTATATTATACATCTATCTTACACTTTGAGTGAGCTTGTTATTGGAGAGGAGATTAACAAGACATAAACTAATTAGATTGTTTATATAGGTGGTTCTTTGAGTGAGCTTGTTATTGGAGAGGAGATTAACAAGACATAAACTAATTAGATTGTTTATATAGGTGGTTCAAAATAAAGAGGTCAATACGCTATTTTTTTAGAAATGTTAATTACTATAACAACTTAATTAGAGTTACTATTTTTATGAATAAAAGTACATATACGGGCCGAGGACTATGTACGTAGAAGCTTCAAATGCTTAATAAAGTCGAGATATTTCTATAAATAGTTTTATGCATTATTAGTGAAAAGGATGGATAAAGAAAAAAAAAAAACTTAGACAATATCTCTTCTTATTTGTGCTAATTATAAGAATAGGAAATCATCGATCTTAATGTTCTTCAAGATTGCCACTAGCCCACTACACTTGGTAGGCTTGGGACATTTCAAATTTATAAAGTCTTGATAAAAAATATATATATATTTTGAAGTACAATTTTTTTTTTTAAATACCTAGGGTTCTTGATGAGGAAATGACAAGAGAATTGAAGTCAAGTCATCAAAATCATTACATGGAAGAATTAAAGAACATTAGACATGGCAAGAGAATTGAAATCAAGTCATCAAAATCAGATTTAATGTTGGGAGAATTAAAGAATATTTATTTTAAATTTAATGTTTGGAGACTTGGTATTTAATTTCAATTAATTAATAGTAGAGCGTTCAAAAGTGATGTACATGCCTATTTAAAGGTTAAACACAATCAAAATTTGGGAATAGATCAATGAATTTGAATAAAAAAAAAAAAGTTAAGGTATTTTCTTGTCTCTATTGAATTGTGTGTTGAGAGGTGTTATTCTAAACTTATATAATTATCAATCTTGTGGTGCCCTCCATTCCTCATCACTTAAACTAAGGTGTGGCGAAAATATTCTTATAGAAAGACATACAAAAAATTCCCTACCCAGCCCCTACATCAACCAAATTCATCTCCTACACCTTAAATCGTAGTTCTTGCGATTGCTGTTTTGTGAGGAAAATATTAGGCATTCGGAGGACTCTTTAGCAAATCAGAACTCGAGTTCATGCCAGGGGAGATCCATGCACATCAGTTCTACACAGAATACGGATGTTATCTAGGATATTTTTAATGTCCGGGATGCGGAGCTTATCACTAGTATCCCTCTTTCAGCTTATGCAAGGCAAGATAAACTGGTTTGGGCTAGAGAAGACATGAGCCATTTCTCTGTCAAAAGTTGCTATAAAACACAAATTCAAGATTTCTGTTTTTTTTTTTTTTTCAAACCTCCATGAATGGTCAGTGATCTGGAAACTTAAAATTCCTCCAAAGATGAAGTTCTTTTTCTGGCAAGCTTGTACCTCTTGTCTCCCTATTAATAGTTTACTTAGGCAGAAGATAGTTGACTGCCCCAGGGAGTGTTTAATCTTTCAGGATGAGTATGAGACTATTTTCAATGTCCTTGTGAAATGTAGAGTGGCAAGAGAGTGTTGGAACAGATTAAACATATTTAAAGATCTAGATGGCTATCAAACTTGATGGATAATAAATTAGGCATGAACTACATGGACCGGCCTAATAAAGCAATTGGATCAAGAACCCAAGAAGGACCATCAACACAAAGCTACATAAGAGTTCGATAATGATTGGACTTAGCACTTGTAATATTAGCAAGATTAGGGCTTATTAGTTATAATGTAACAGGGACTCCCAATATGAGGCGGTCCAGGATTCTTATTCCTTATAGGGCTCTAGGCCCAAAATATATATAAATAGACCCTCCACACATAGAGAATGGGGGACAAGCAATTCTGAGCAATACAATACATATATTCTCTCATTATATTTTCCTACATATTTCCTATATTCTCGCTATTCTAACATGACCTGCCTTTGACTACCCAAAGTCATAAAACCAACATTGGCGCCGTCTGTGGGGATCGATACGAATAGTCTCGTGATCTCGTGATCTCTACCATTCACCATCGATCCTCAATTCAAATCATTCGGACCTGCACTGGTTCCGACTTTCCTATCATCAGGAGGTAATTAAGGCATACAGATTAGAGAGGTGAAGCATTATTGGTTATTCAAGTTAGAGATTACACAGAACCAAGTAAGTATTTATCCTTATTCTTGTTTTAATTAAGGATTCATGATCATGAATATTGTTTAGTTGATACTTGATTGAGTTGATTTACATGTGATTCATTGTTAATTGTGCTCCTGCATTCAAGTTATAGGCGCATAAAGGTTTTAATTAACATTCTTGGTATAAGAGCCTGCTTATAAATTGACTAATCACTAAAGTTAGGGTTCTTGATATTTGGAGATTTTTAATTATAAAGTTAATTTAATATTGGGCTGATTACGGGTTTTGTGCGTACGTACTGTAATATATATATATATATATATATATATATATATATATATATATATATATATATTTAATTGTGGGTTTATTATTCAGCGTAGTACGTACTGTCATATATAAATTGATTTGCATGTTGTTTTGAATTGAATCATCAAATGGAATTAACATATATACATAATTCTTGTTTTTCGTGCAAATCAATTTACATACGTATGTGCACAATGGAATTAACTATTGACATTTGGAAATCTGGAATCAATTGTTATATACGTACTGTGCATTGGTATATATGATTCATATGTTATGTATGTATGTATGTAACGTATGTATGAACGTATCGTATATGACTTGTATATGTTACGCATATATAGAACATACTATATGTGATTTATGTATGTTAAGTATCTTTATCAAATCATGAATTATATGTTATAACTTATAAGAGAACGATATATAAATTAAGGCTTGTTCATATAAATATGTTCGTGGGATCAAAATCAATTGAAACCAACAAATATATACATTTATTGTTAGATTATATATAAGTTGATTTGGTTGGTTTCTGGAATCGAATATTACATATGTGTACTTCTATTGCCGGATTATTTATATGAATGTTGGAATCAACTACTGCAATGGAATCAAACTTGGAGTCACGAACGGCTATGATGGCGTAGTTGGGTTCCCACGGCGAAGGGCATACGGTGGAACTTCTCTGATTTTCAGCCGGCTGCGTGGAAGGTATGAAGAGAAAAAGACAAAATGATGGATTATGCTGTACGGTGAGCTCCTTTCCTCATCGAGACATGCGTGGCAATTAACAGGCAGTATGTGTATATACTCCCAGGCCAAGACGATTGCAAGGATTAAAGCTTATACTACGTATATATTTCTTCATGGCTAAAGCTTAGCCATCTACTATTTTTACAAGTATGTATTTATTTCATATCAAAAAAAAAAAGGGGAGAGAGAGAGAAGAAACGAAGAAATAAAAGGAGAATAAAGAGAGAAGAAAAAAAAAAAAAAAAAAAAGCCAGTGGCAGACTCGTATTCCCACCACCGTGTGGAAGAAACGCATAATCACTAGGCAATGAAAGACATATACCCACCACCGAGTGGAAGACATATACCCACCACCGAGTGGAAGACATATACCCATTAGCCAGTGGCAGACTCGTATTCCCACCACCGTGTGGAAGAAACGCATACTCACTAGGCAATGGAAGACTTGTACCCACCATCGAGTGTAAGACATATACCTATTAGCCAGTGGCAGACTCGTAATCCACCACCGTGTGGAAGAAACGCATACTTACTAGGCAATGAAAAAAAAATCTATTTATAGATTGATCGAAACAAAAAAGCACAATTATACTTTCCCGAGACTTTGTATGCACAAAATCCCAAGAAAGTGGAGCACTGGATGATGGATAATACATTAGGCCTGTGTTACATGGACCGGCCCAAGTGAGCAAGTATACTTTCTAGAGACTTCGTATAGAAAGTGGGGGACTAGATGATGGATAATACACTAGTCATGGACTACATGTACCGGCCCAAGAAAGCAATTGGATCAAGAACCCAAGAAGGACCATCAACACAAAGCTACATAAGAGTTCGATAAGGATTGGACTTAGCACTTGTAATATTAGCAAGATTAGGGCTTATTAGTTATAATGTAACAGGGACTCCCAATATGAGTCGGTCCAGGATTCTTATTCCTTGTAGGGCTCTAGGCCCAAAATATGTATAAATAGACCCTCCACACATGGAGAATGGGGGACAAGCAATTCTAAGCAGTACAATACCTATATTCTCTCATTATATTTTCCTACATATTTCCTATATTCTCGCTATTCTAACAGGTAGTGTTGGCATGCCTTTGACTACCCAGAAGTCATAAAACCAACAAAACTTTTACAGATTGGGTAATTGGAAATGTGAATACCATCTCAAAGAATGATCTTTCTATTTTGGTAATGCTATGTTGGAGTATTTGGATTGGCAGGAATGATAAGATTTGGAGAAACATTTCAACCTCAGTAGTACAGATCATTGAAAGAACTTTATCATTTATTAGAGATTGGAAGGAGATAGCAAAAGTTGCTATCAAACAATGATGGTTCCTTTACAGGCAGTGACCAGATGGGAAAAACCTCGAGCGGGATGGCTGAAGTTGAATGTAGATGCAGTGATTGACTCAAACGGAGGTAAAATGGGGTTAGGGTGAATTTTACGAGATGAGCTTGGCCAGTTTATAGCAGTCAGATGTACCCAAAGTCTTTTCACGGAATGAAGCAGAAGTAATTGCCATCCTGGGAGCACTTAGTTGGCTTAAATCTCTTAATCATGATAGAGTGTTGGTTGAGACTGATGATTTTCTTATTGTACAATGTCTTAACTCTATCATGGGAGATTCCTCCTTTGATTTGCTTTTGTTAGATATTAAAGATAGACTTAGTGTGTTCGATAAAGTGTCTATCTCTTTTTTTAAGCGATCTGCGAATCGGACAACTCATGTTCTTGCAAGGGAGTCCGTTTTTAAGTCAGGTTGTGAGGATTGGGTTACTCATCCTCCTTCTTTTTTTTGTAATGTTTTAATGGAAGATTCAAGTGATGAATGAAAGCATTCTTATTTTTTCAAAAAAAAAAAAAGTATAAAATAAGAAAGAGTACTTTTCCACATAAGAAAGATAAAGGTGTTAAGTTGGAAGGTAGGGAGAGTTGTTGCAAAGTGTTTGTGGAGTGAACGCTACTTGCTAGCACAAGAAATGGTGTTTAGCTTTTTACCAAACAGATTTATCTTTGCAGTTTGTTTTTTATTTATTGTTTTTTTTTAAAAAAATATATATATTAATGATAACATATAAATAGATAGATATTGTGTTGATAATGTGGAGATTAGAGGAAAATTTCAATGTACAAAAAACGACATTGTAGATGCTTTGTGGAATATAGGAAGCAATGAAGAATGAGTAATAACTAATAAGTAAATTTAAAAGTAAGATTTAAAAAAAGAACTCATAAAATATTGTATTAGATGAGTAAAAACATAATATCAACTAAGATTATACATATACTATTACAACTACCAAAATTCTTAGTGAAATATTGGAAGCAAATTACACGTGTTCCTACAACAGAGATGAAAAGCCATACCCAAATCTTTTATTTTGCACTACATTTCAGTCAAAACTGGAAACTACAATTTCTACATTCACCAGATCAGAGCCCAAACACCTACAAAACTATATAGTACAGTGTCGTAATCTCTTGTCTTTTATTCTCATGCCACACCACCCTTCTTCAACTACTCTAATCCCAGGATTCATAATAATAATAATAATAATAATAATAATAATATGATTCATTATCGTGAACCTTCAAGCCCAAGCCTCGCACTCAACCAATGGCGGACCTCCTCCATCTCCCTTGGCACCGTGTAATGACCAAGCCTGCAAAATCATGCCCCATTTTTAAAAATAAGTTCTCAAGGCATAATTAGGGCGTACCCGTCAAAGTGCGTGTACAATTTACATCCCTAAACATGAAATCTCATACTTTGATTTACGGGGAAAGACCGTTATCACTACCAGAGGTATTTTCTTGGTGAAACCCGTCTTGTAACCCTAGCCGATAACGGACCAAAAGGTGATAAACCAACCTAAATTATCCATAACTGACCGACTCAAATTAAGAAGGCCAATAGAAAATTCCTATGACCAGACCAACTGTCCGACCAACTTGGCTGGGTTGTCCCGACATGAAATGAAATCTCATTCTAAAAGTAAAGAGGAAGAAAGGATGCATACCCTTCATATGTTTTAAGTGAAAGGTTCCGGAATCCAGCTGAGCTCAAGACATGGGTAGACCTCTCTCCATACCTGTAAGGAACCACTTCATCTCCTACCCAAACAAGATGGAAAAGTGTGAAAATAGAGTTTCTGTGCATCATGCATGATATATAAGAGATGGATAAAATGTATGTGGCAATATCATTACAGATTTTTACAGGGAACCAAATTAAAGGAAACTCCAAAACTAAGTTGGAAGAATCTGCAAACATTTGGGACATATATAACAGACATCATAGATGTTGGAATTTAGTTGTGTGGAGACTAGAATTACATATACTACCTGTCCCATGGCAGAGCAGAATGGGCAAGGATGCAGCGCGTCGAGTCGCCTCATGTGATCCTCCAATCTTATTGCTCACATACCTGCTTCAAGATGATCGATGTTAATCACAACCAAACTTAGAACATGATTCCGTGCATATATATTATACAACAGACTTTATTTCTTCTTGCAGAAGTATATAGTGCAAATATCAATCACATGTTTCTACACTTAGCAACTGATCGAGAAAAGAGGGAAGAAGAAGATGATGATGATGACAGTGTTAGTTTTGAGTTGAGACCTTGAACCAGGAAGCCACCCACTAAGACCAACAACTGTCTTCAAGTTAACGCGATAAGGATTGCCGTTTCCAAATTTTCCCTGGGCAAAGCAGGTGGCAGAGTAGAGTGAAGCGGCGGCACCCATGCTGAAGCCTCCAATACCAAGTTTAACTGGTTCAAACAAAGCAAGTTGGATATAAGACACAGCCAAAACCAGCTGATATGCAAGAGGCCTGCCTAAGTTTGAATCATCAAGTGATTGAAGATTAATTAATGCAGCAAGGAATCTTACCATCTGCTGGCTCAGCTGACAGTAAGTTTGCTATGTGTGCAGCTGATGCATCTAAGCCTTCAAAATCTTCTGGGCCATCATCTGATAGCTCTCCAACATCAAACCCTAAAACATGAGACAAGACAGCCTTAAGTGACAGCCATAAAATGTTTTAAGGATTTTATTTATTCGTACTTACAAGCAGTGCAAGGAAATCCACCAAGTATAGCCACTGGACGCGTAGGGGCCGTGGGACATATCCATTTTATCTGCACATTGGAGAGGGAAACAGTAAACAGTAAATACGCAGTAACATTGTATTGGAGCACAAAATTCAGTTGAAGGCACTTGAATAGCTATGTAACACACAAGTAAACTCTTACATTTGGAAGAGGGAGGCCTTCTAAGAGCTGAGACCAACTGTGAGAAAGAACAGAGGAAAAAAGTTACAAAATCTTTTATATTTTATGGCTGTGTTTGTAATCAGTAAATAATATTTAGCTACTGCAATCGCATTTAACAAGCCTCTTTTGGTTATTAGTCTTCATCACTTCAAAACACATTATATCAGCAGTTAAAAACAATTGAAAAAGAATTATCTATCTGAGTTTGGCACATTACTTCTAATCTGAACTGTAATCACCTCAGGATTATTTATCTTCAATTTTACCCAATTCAAAGTGTACATGATGTGTATCCACTTTAATAAAGAAAAGAAAGAAAAAAATTCACTAAAATCTCAATAGAATTGAGTATATTGAACATGTGGGCCCAGTCTGACGTGTAGCATAAGAAACAACACAAAGAAGATAATATTGATCATTGCATATAGAATTCACAGTGCTGCTGCTTTTGCCATCAATTTGGTTTACAAGCTTTCACATTTGCACCACTTACTCAATATACTAATTAGATGAGAATTTCAACATAAAGTAGCTAAGAAACAATACTTTTTTTTTTTAAACATCAACATGTAAACTTCATCAGCTACTTTTTCTTATCCTTTTTGGAACAAAATACCAACATTATATTTTCCCTTAAAAGTATGTCCCTTGCTAAAAGAGAAAAAGAAATGTAATCTATGAGTTATTCATATTTTAAGCAGTAATTCATCAGAAAAAGGAATAAGCAGCAGTATAACAGCAAGACAGAACATTCTGTTCCGGCTTAGGTCTGCAGTGCTTGAAGGTTGCTAAGAAACACTAATTGTAAAAGATTTAAGGTTCTTCTAAGGTTTGGAGAAGTTGACAGTTTATCTTTGAGGATCTAAGGTTCATAATGATAATTTGGGTGCCGGGCTAATTGATCAAACTAAGTAATGAGATTAGCATCTCTGTCATGGTCATTGCATTTGCATACAAGAGATAGCCAAAATATACTTCTGGGGAAAGAACTGATAATCAATGCTTTCCAAAGGATTAGTGTCTGATAGAATAACTCGAGGAGTTTGTAGTATTATTTTACTTTAAATAATCTCAAGGACAAGATTGGCCAGTAATAATAAGACAGAAAGTAGTTTCAAATCTTAATGTAGCAAGTGGATAATTGAAAAGTAAGAATAGTTTTACCTGGAACCATTGTCCCCAAGGCCATGCAGCCAAACTATGGTAGCCTGGTGTTTTCCTCTAGGCCTCACCACATATGTTCTTCCAAACTCAAAAGTCCTTCTAGCAGTTCTACTTCCTGATTATCATTATTATTATTATTAAACCACGCATTATTTATTCAGGGACCAGAACATAATCAAAGGTAAAGACAATAATCCATTTTCGCCTGCTGCTAAAATGTGAAATGTGACAATAGTGAAAATGTAAAATGATGGCCAAAAAACTATCAGAAGCCAGGAATGGCAACAATGAAGAATCTGAAACAGAAGCTGATGACTAACCAGAACCTGCAGAAGAGTTCATATAGCTCATCCTTTCTGTCAAAAGATTAAGTGCACCCTTCAATATATCTGTGAAACACTAGCTGTGACAATGAACTGTGAAGTGATAGTGCAATGCAATGCAATGAAGACAAACGAAACCCGGAGTCCTATTTATATGAGAAGGTGAAGGGGTAGGTCGAAAACAGAATAAAGCATATGAATATGCAACACTATATATGTGTGAAACAGCTGCACATTTTTCCTAAAACCACCTAGAGACTGATGAAGAAATAAAAGGGCATCCATGG
Source organism: Ipomoea triloba (assembly GCF_003576645.1). Classification (NCBI taxonomy): domain Eukaryota; kingdom Viridiplantae; phylum Streptophyta; class Magnoliopsida; order Solanales; family Convolvulaceae; genus Ipomoea; species Ipomoea triloba. The sequence goes on from NC_044917.1 coordinate 26,170,188, forward strand.
AATGGAGTGGTAAAGACAAGGAAAAAGTAGGCAATCTTTTCCCATCAGCAGGAAGAGAGAGAGAGAGAGAGAGAAGAGAATCAATGCAGAGAAAAATTCACACAGCACAATTCATTCATCCATCCATTCCTCCTGGTGCACCACCCAGCTTGGATGGAGGGCTCTAGATTTACAGCACAGAAAAGAGAATCTATGCTTGTGAGCACTGCTGGGCAGTGGCCATATATAAAGTAGTAATAGTGACCATCACAACCAAAAACTCAAGAATATTACTCAAAAAAATAGAGGAATAACACCAATTTGGCAAAAAAGAAATATCTTTTTCTCAATCATTTGTTTATGTATTTCTGATGATTGATGGATACCCATTAACTTTAAAAAGTGGTATTCAACTGTCCAATTTATCATCATTGTAAATCTCATAATTTTTATTTTTATTTTTTTTGGATTTCTTTCCCAGCACAAGTTATCTGCATAAAAAAAGAGTTATGAAGCAACAAAACTGGGGGTGTCTCTGTTAGGCATTTCTACATACACCACACATGCATTATGCATATACTAGTTGGGTTCACCAACCTGGAGCTCTTGGATGAGAATGACAACATTAGCAAAAGGAAATGAACTTTTTTTTGATCTGAAAAATGCTTTGTGATTCTGTCTGGTGCTTTGTTGATTGCCTCCTATGAATTTAGTAGCTCAGGTCATTTTCTAAGGGTACAATTTTTGCTCCAAGTCTCAAATTCATCATAAGTTTTTTGTTGTTTTATACTCATGACAAACTCCACCACCCCAAAGCAGAGAGTGGCACCAAAAAACTGGACCTTTCAGACCATGACAGCCAGTGTGACCTTACACCCACACCCACACTTGTCTTCACCTTCAACCCTCCCTTTGCCCAACTCCAAACTAATCAACTCTGAACTACCAAACTTTTCACCGCCTATTAGCTACTACATCTTCCATTTACTAGTAAATAATAGGATCTCCTCACCAACAGTTTCTCTCAATGTATATAGTTTAATAAAACCCGAATCAACTCAACTAAATTGGTTTAATAATTGACTTCATAACCAAAGATTTTAAGTTTAATTTTAGAGGTTGGTTTACCTCTCTTGCTACTTTACCCATAGAGTACTTTTTTGAATATTACTAACTCTATTATAATGCAGTATTTGTTCATAACTACCCATAGAGCACTTTTAAGTAGCCATTTTTCCGGTAAACCAAAATAAATTGTGAAATATTTCTATGCAGATTAATGCGCCACATACTCCTTATTATACTTTATACCTTTTTCAAATTCAAATAACATAAAATACTGTTTTAAGTATCTAATGGAACGCCAACTGTTTTTTTGTTTTTTTTTTTTTTTTGGGTTTGTTCAAAGGTATCCCTCCAATCGACAGTCAGAAGACTAACCCTCGTTCCAACGATCAGCATACTAAATGGTAGGGGACTGGCCAAATGATTTGCTCCATTCATATGGGTGGGGAACGCCAATTGTTATGTAGTGTGATAGCATATCTATTATTATTTTAAATTGGTGATTACTAAATTAAAATTTAATGATGGATCCATTAATTTTTTGAGCTCAAAAAGATTGAACAAATAAAAATTTGATAGTCATAACCAAATGATAATTCCAACACAAGTCTTTTTTTATACTATTATCTTAGATTGTGATAACATATTCTCCCTTAAGTTTTTTTTTTCTTTTTCTTTTTTCACTAAATAATGATTAAAATTTATGGAGAAGTCAACAAAAGTTGATTGATACAAATACTTCATGCTTTAATCCCTTTTTATACTTTCAATATATTTATTTTTCAACCAACTTTTAAACGCTCCAAATTCCCAATTCACTTATCATCTATACTAGTATTTTTCTATACTAATATTTTCTATGCATAATGTGCTTTAATCCCTTTTTATACTTTCAATATATTTTTTTTCAACCAACTTTTAAACCCTCCAAATTCCCAATTCACTTATCATCTATACTAGTATTTTCTATACTAATATTCCTAATATTAATACTTTATATTATAATTTTATATTTATTTATATATTTATATTATATAATAATATAAATAATTTTTATAAATTTGATATTTATATTTTAGGAAATACTGTAATTAATATGTTACTCCAATATATAATGTGTATATATTATTACCACCGAAGAAAATAAGAAAATATTTGGTGGATGTATGTGCATGACAACAATAATGAAAAAAGATAACGGACGTTATAACGGTAAGGATATTTTTGTTCAAATATTGTATAGTACAAATCTTATAGCATAATGTATACAAAAAAAAAAAAAAGTAACGAAAAAATATACATAAATGAAAAATATAATCTTAATTGACTCTTACTAATTTTTATAAATAACTAAATAAAAAATTACGAATAAATGATTTCACAACAAATAAAAATCCACTTACATTAACAATTCGCGTATCAACTATCTCAACGATGGAGCTAAAAACAACACAAAAGTTGAAAAGTAGGCATATTTTATAGTCTTTTTAAATTTTGGAAAATGAAATATAGAATCTCATGGAATAAAACCCTCTTCAAATATCACAATTTTATTGATAGAAGGAGAAGACACTAATAAAAATTAGAGTAAAAATGAAGTAAAAATTGAGAGAGTTTTTAGTATTATTCTTAAAAATTTTAACTAAAAAGGTACGAAATAATCCATTGATATTTTTTAAAACAAAAAAAATATATATATAAAATAAAATAAACAACTGGACACCTAACAGTGCGTAATCTGAAAGGATTCCTCGGCCCATTATGCGCTCTTGTCTTATCGCATGGCCCATATGTCGAATCATGAATATGAGGACTTTTAGTTTAGGAATAAATATAATATTAGGGAATTTTTAATAAACAAATAGCTTATATTTACTCAGTATTATTTAACTATTTTAGAGCCTTAATATCATAACACTTGGTCACGAATTCAAACCGACCAATCCTAGTGAGTAGTGAGATTATAGCGTTATTGATTATCACTTCAATTAAAAATCACATTACCTAATTAAAATAAGGTATCATTCCATTTTATTGGTAATCTAATTTTTAAGTTTGAGTTAGTACTTTTAGATTTTTATTTTGATTTTTTTGTTCATATTAATGCTTTGGATATATTCTCAAAAAAAAAAAAAATGCTTTGGATGTCATTATATTAAAATCAATTGTCTTGATTTTTTTTTTTTTGTATTTTAAAACATTTATTCCCATTCTAAAAAAAAAACATTTATTCTCATTATAGGATCATACACAATCAAACATTCAAACATCAATATTGGTAATCATTCTAATTCCACCCTACTACCAATCATGCAAAAAACTTTCATCAAAACTCGTTACCATTTTCAAATATTTGATTCTCATTCCATTCTAATTCCCATGTACGAACCAAACATACCCTTTGTTATTATAAATTATTATACTGACATATTTGTTGATTGTATTGCTCATTTTCAATAATCTAGTTTCTATCATTATCAATACCACGATTACTATGGTTCACTTCTGTTTGTACTATCACTATGTACATATATATAACCCACCTTTCCGACTTAGCTCACCCTCACCCTATTATTATCACTATTTACTTCTATTTATTACCTAAAACCAAATTACCCCTACTTCATCCTCAAAAGGTGAAATTTCTCGTTCCAAAGGCCCCACACCCTAAACTATAAGATTGTAGATGGTAAATTAACCCTAGTTCCTTACTATATGTATTTAACATTATCACAATTGTTATCATTGTTTACTTTTAGGTAAAAAGTTGAAATGAAAAATAAAAAAGCATTATCAAGCAAAAACTATCATCCATCACCAAAGGCTCCTTAGAGCATAGCCATGAGCGGATATTTTGGAGTTTTTGTCATATTTAAAGCTCACATGGAGGAGAGAGAGAGAGGTGGAGAGAGAATGTTGGGAAGCTTCTACAAATATGGGGTTCATGACTGACAGGTGGGGTTGGGCATTCATGGGGCACGAACGGTTGCTGTGCGCGTTTCGCGCACAGTAGCGCCACTCGGGCGCGTCAGACGCGCCTGACTGTTCAGTTTTTTTATTTTTTATTTTTTAAATATTATTTATTTTACTTTTTTCCTCTCCTCCCACTTCCTCTTTCCTAATCACACTTACAAAAAACCCTTCAAAAACCGTGAAATAATCCCATTGATAAGGATGCTCTTATGGAAGAGCAGCTAGAGTGATGACAGTGGAGTTGGAGTGGTGGCCCGCTTCAATAACTCCAAATGTACTCTAAGCATATTAAAATGGTGTACCGTTTTTATTATTGAACATTTTCTTTTTAAGTTTTCAAAGTTAAGATAAGATAATATAGATTAAAATCAAAATCTTTTGATTCAATTATGTAACATGGTGATTGATGATTATTTTGTAAGATGAATGGTTCAATAGCACATAACCCATCATCAAACTTGGGCAAAGTACAAATGAAAAATAATGTTGAAGAGTGGGCAAGGCAGAGCAAAAGAAATTCCATGCCATCATCATCAAACAAGTTGACTTGAAACTTGAAAATATTATTGAGATGTGGAACATTAGTCTTAGACAAATCCTGCAAAATCGCATCTTTTGATGATTTCTTTAGCAAACCCCCTTTCCCCCCTCCTTTTGGGGGGTGCAATTATCATCAAATCTTTTGAATGTCAACTCCATTTACCCCACATTCAAAAGATAGAATATAATCATCCTTGTTATAAAGATAACATCATTTGTTTAATTTGTGTGTGTGTGTGTTTTTCTTTAATTTTAACCCATCCATAGACAATATATGCTGTTGGCATTAGCTACTTACCTAGACTACAAATTCCATTTTTTAAATAAATTTATCTTATCAAAATAATGAGCTTGACAGCTTATTTATACACTAATAATTTATAATTACGTTCCATCATTTATTTATTACCAACAGCAAATTCATACTCATATTATGTATGTTGAAGTTCAGATTAATAACTTAGGGTGTGTTTGGAAATTCGAAAAATAATTTTCAGAAATTATTTTTTGGGTTTCCTTTGTTTGGGAAGGAATGAAAAATACAGTCAACGGAAAACAACTTATGTTGACCAAGAAAAATGATGTTATTTTTCCGAAAAATGACTTCTGAATTTTTTTTTTTTTCGGAAATGACTTCAAGCGGATTTTGGCCAAAATAGCCATGGCTTTCTCGTTTTGGCGGAAACCAGTCAACCATGCGTTGTTTTTTTTTTTAAATAAATATTATTATTTTATATATTTATATATTTTTTATATGTTAAATAAAATAATAAAAATATATAATTATACAATTTACTCATTTTTCATAAAATGAACCAAACACACAAAGACAGTTTTCTAGAATACATCCAAACACTGAAAATAGACCTAATTTTTGAAAAATCACTCATTTTTCAGAAGTCATTTTCCTACTTTCCAAACACACCCTTAATAGTCTTTTGATTTTCGAATATGGAGTTCTAATCGATGTCAACTCAATTATATAGTCACAATAATTATTGTTTTATTGGTCTCAATTAGCAATGCCTTTCAACTCGTAAATGATGGCAATTCTTATTTATATATATATATACATATATATATATATATATACGCGCTCCAATAAGAACGGGTGCCCAGGAGAGAAATAAGAACGATCCACAGCCGTCCACGTCCAGATCAACGAATCAGATGTAATTTTTAAAAAACGACGCGGTGGCATTTTCGTAAATATCTTGAACTTTGGTGCAACTTAAGTTTGAACAACACGAAAAATGACTAAATTGACACCGCATTATTTTTAATCCGTGTTCATCCTAGACGTTGATTTTGACAAGATCAATAGATGTCATCTCATCGCATGTTTCACCTGGACAATATATATATATATATGTGTGTGTGTGTGTATATGTATGTATGTATGTATATATGTATGTATGCATGAATGATCTCTATTTTTGTTTGTTTGTTTGTTTTCCTTTTGCATTATTTAAAAATTTCTTTGTTTTATTTTTTCGGTGTGACCTTTATTCCCTATACCATTTGGGACGGTGGTAACTAAAAGAGTAGAATCTACAAACTCATTTTTTTAATTAAGAAATTACTTCTTTGCTTCTAGATTAATTAATTATTATTATTATTATGGGCTCAATAAATTATATATTAAGCGTAGGCCAGGCTTGATTCTTTTTTCTCTATAATAATTTTGTTATATAGGTATTTAAAAAAAAAAGTTTTTTCCTTTAAAAAAAAAGTTTTTTCCCCTACTAAAATCCTTCACATGGCATTAAAGGAAATTCTTTATCATCATTGAATATTTGTGAATTGATTAATTTAATAATAATAATAATAATAATAATAATAATAATAATAATATTATTATTATTATTATTATTATTATTATTATTTCTCCCTCATGATTTTTCCTTCAATTATGATTTTTACATCTAGATGTGGAAATAATATTCTTTTTATTAATGGGTTACCAATCAATTCAATAAGGTAACTTGGTTGATTTCACCAAATGTTAAAAAAAAAAACATACTTATTAATCAAATATAAAAAAAATTTGTCAAAGACCTTGTGGTCAAGTTACATAACTATGACTCTCCTAAATCGGAGGTCACATGTTTGAACTTCAGTGGAGACATTAACTATTTGTGCTTCAATAGGTTGAGACTCTTTATGCTTCAATAGGTTGAGAAAGTATAAATAGATACTACATTGTAATAGTAGCACGAATGGATAATAGGAAGTGATTTTTGCAGTGAAATGTGGCAATACTTTATATATAATGTTTGAGGATTTGAATTATTAATAAGTGACACACTTTTCATCTTTTGTGGTTATATTACCTAGTTAATTAATTCCTCTGTCCCATTTTACGTATCTAGTTCAATTAACGAGGTTTGATTGAAATTATTTAAAATTTTTTTTTTATAATACTAAGTTTATTATTAGTATATAAAATTTATATATCTAGAAACTACATTAAAATGTCTACTATTAAACACCAAAAAATCAAATTTAAGAATAATTAAAAATATTAAAAAAAAAAGTAATTAAGGAAGAAATGATTCATTTGACTAATGAATAATAAACCTAACATGTAAAATAATGAGACAAAGGGACACTATATATACATTTTCATGTTTTATGTACTTATAAATTTAACTAATTATTTTAGTTTGTGTTAAAAGTTCTCTTCTTATTTAAAATATTTCATAAAAACTATTTCATATAATATCTTCAATGCTTTTCATCCTGAGTTGTTTTACTACAATACTTTTCTTGCATATTAAGGCGTAATATTTGATGCATTGAAAACTTATAAGTAAACAAAAGGATGTCATATTTTGCATGCCATTAAAAATAAGAAAAAATTAACAAAAATCCATTTCCTAATTCTAACAACAACAACAACAACAACAACAACAACAACAATAATAATAATAATAATTAGTCATAGTAAATTAGTAAAGTATTTATTTCATGTCAATGCATTAATCTAATCCGTGTAGGACAATTGGTACGTAGACTACGAACGTAACTATAAGGTTGGATGTTTAGTCACTGTAATATGGATGAAATTTAACAATAATGCTTTTTGTTAGGTGAATGCTTGAAGCTAGGACCGTTGCTAGCATCATATCATTGAAACATGACACTAACTGCTATGCAGGTATAACAAAATAAAATTACGTTTTCACTACTATCTATAACTTTTGACATAGTAGTAAGCATTTCATCATCCGGACAATTAATACTCTATTACTTGGTACTTTTCACAGTACATTAACGAGGTTTTATTATATAGAGAAATTTTAGAAAATCAATGTAAATGGATTAAAATTTGAAAATGATATTTTATAAAATAGGTGAGCCAAAGGAATTGAAGTATAAGCACTAGTATATATTAATGGCCAGAATATGTAGTAGTACAGGTTTTCGAATCCGTGCTTAACTTGGTGCAAAAGGAAATACCACTTAAAGTTATTTAAATAAAGAAGCTGATTATTTAAAAAAAAAAAATAAAGAAGTTGATTAGGCCATGCTATGTATTTTCTTTTTTATTTATGAAAAAGTTTGTACCTGTCACCCAAAAGTCAATAATCTACTCTTATAGAGAGCTAAATTAAACTTGAAATTTTGTGGTTAGGGAAAATCGCACTTTTGGTCCTTCAATTGTAGCCCGATTTGCAATGTTGTCCCCCAAAGTCAATTTTAGTTAATTGGGTCCCTAATTGTCTTAAACCGTAGTCAATGTTGCCCTCCGGTCAGATTTGGCTCTAACCAGTGTTAACACCATGGACATTTAGGTGATTTCGCAACCCACTAAGTTTCATTCCCAATTTCTTCCTTCCTCCTGCATTAGCTCTGGCATCACCGCCTCATAGCAACAGACCGGCGACCGTAGAAGCTCTCACGACGACATTAGAGGTTGACGGCAGCGTTGCGAACTTCCGTTGCAGGCGAGCGGCTAATTCCGACTATGCCTTTGTTATTTTGCGTCTCAGGTTCTCACCATTTGCATGCTACTTGCTCAGTAAATAGACATATGATGCTTTCTGCCTTCTTCTGTAAATAATGAAAAAAAAAAAGAAGATGATTTTGCCTTCTTCAGTACATAGAATCTCTCACCTCTTTGCCTTTTCACTTTGTATTGTATTGCTTTTGCAAATAATTTGGAATTCTTTTTTGAAAGTAAAGACGAGGTAATTCATCCATGAGTGTCTTCCTCCTACCTATCGAACTTTGTAAGGAAATTGAAAGGATCATGAACAGTTTTTGGTGGGGCTGTGAAGGGGAAAGAGCGAGAGGTATTAGGTGGAAGAGTTGGGAGAGATTATGTGTTCCAAAGCAGCATGGAGGTATGGGTTTCAGGAAGATACGGGAATTCAATATTGCTTTGCTGGGTAAACAAGCCTGGCGTCTCATTAATCAACCTAGCTCCCTCCTTGCTAGAACCTATAAGGCTAAATACTATGCGAATAGCAATTTTTTGGATGCACAACTCGGAAGTAACCCCTCCTTCATTTGGCGTAGCATTATTGAAACACAAATTACTATCAAAAGAAAAAGCATTTATGAAATAGGGATTAACATGTATACTCTGCTCCGGCGACTTTCCCTATTTGTTTGCTGACTCCTTGATCTATCTGATGGATTACATGAAATGGGAGTACATTTGGTCACTGAAAATCAGCCGTGGGCTGACTCTTTCAGTCCAGAACTTGGAAGCTGAATTTAAGAAATCTAGACTAAACAAATTCTTCTCCTCCACACTATTAACCCTTCCCCCCATGAAACATTCCTCCATCTCTTCACAAACACCCATTTTCCCAAATCTCAGCCCCATCTCAGAAGTTGTATATGATATGAACAATGTCGACAGTACAAAGGGAATCAACAAATATTATGAGGTGTATGGAAAGGGAAAAAAAAAAAGAAGGGAAAATAGCACTGTGTCGTGTTATGGAGAACACTCCCTTAAAAGCAATTTCCGACCACTCGCGGTTGCTTCCGACCGGTAACACAGTATTTAATAATGCTCAGACGAAGGCAAATCTCTAGAAAGTTGATTGGGTGTTTCCAGTGTAATCCAACAATGTTTATATAGTGTAGAACTCAACTAACCACTCCTTGCATGGCCACATAAAATACGCAAAAGAAGCAGCGCAAAAGGAGGATTATGGGTTGAATGATCCCATGATGTATTTGCGGAGAAGGAATATATTTATTTGTGAATAAATGAAGAAGCTGGTGCTGGTTATAAAAATATAGGGAAGTCCTTTTCTATTAAATGTTTATTTTTATCCAACAATCCCCCACACATTTATAGAAAAGGCTTACAAGGATAACGTCTGAGCAGTACACAAAGTTGATCTTAATGCCAGTGATTTGAAACCTTGAACTGACACGTAGTGACATCGAGTAATTTTCTTCCCGAGAGTGAAACAAGTCTTGAACTCGTCGGTTGGATAAATTTTGAACTCAAATGCACGCATCAACTTTTTCTTTAATACATGCAGGTCAAAGCTTTGACCTTTGAATCTCGCTCTGTCAAGTCTACATCAACATAGACCGCCCTTTTAGAGCTACAGAGTTACTAAGGCTAATTTAATATCACATCACTTATGTGAGTCTTTCCATGACCTCGATTGACCTATGAATTGGTACATGTCATGGATTCCTCACCTCACCGATTTCAAGCCCATCTCCCTTGACGTCTCAAGGATGGCTTTTCGGTTTAGCCCTTTCGTGAGAGGATCTGCAATATTTCTCTCAGATTTCACATATTCCATCGTTATTACTCCGGTCATAACCAACTGTCGTACAGACTCATGTCTGACTCTTATGTGCCTTCTCTTTCCATTATAGGCACTATTCTTTGCGACACAAATAGCAGTTTGTGAGTCACAATGCAACGGCACAGAAGGTGTTGGACACCCCCACAACGGTATATCTGCCAATAAGTTTCTCAGCCACTCAGCTTCTTGGCTTGCTAGATCAAGGGCTATGAACTCTGCTTCCATAGTTGATCTAGCTATACATGACTGTTTAGTCTATTTCCATGATATAGCTGCTCCGCACATAGTAAACACATAACCGCTAGTGCAGCTAGCATCATCACCCTCATTGACCCAGTTCGCATCACAGAATCCTTCCAACACTGTTGGAAATCCTGCATAGTCAAGACCCCAGTCTAAAGTGCCTCTGAGGTATCGAAGCACTCGGTTCAGTGCATTCCAATGTGCACTACCTGGGTTGTGAGTATAGCGACTGAGTCTGTTTACTGCAAAAGCAATATCAGGCCTAGTGTAATTCATTAGAAACATTAAGCTTCCAATTATTTTGGCATATTCTTCTTGAGATATACCTTCCTCCATATTCTTAAATAATTTAATGCTCGGATCATACGGGGTTTTAGCCGGGGTTACATCATAACTATTAAACTTCTTTAATAGTTTCTCTGTATAACGGCTTTGGGCCAGATGATAACCCTTGACAGTTTTTGTAACTTTTATCCCCAAGAATGACGTCGGCTTCTCCGAGATCCTTCATATCAAACTTGGTACATAAAGTCCTTTTAGTTTCATTGATTGTGTCAATGTTTGGACTAAATATCAACATATCATCTACATAGAGACATATAATTACGATTGTAGACTCAATTTCTTTCGAATATAAGCAAGCATCTGACCGGTTAACGGTGTAACCTAGGTCTAACAAAGTATTATGGAACTTTTCATACCACTGTTTAGGAGCTTGCTTCAAGCCATACAAAGACTTTTTGAGTCTACATACCTTTTCTTCTTGACCAAGTTCGGCACATCCAGGAAGTTGTTCCATGTAGATTTCTTCTTCCAAATCACCATTGAGAAATGCTGTTTTGACGTCCATCTGGTGGACTAACAACCTGTGCAAAGAAGCTAAGGCAAACAGAATACGAATGGTTGAGATTTTTGTTACTGGTGAATAGGTATCAAAGTAATCTTCACCAAATCTCTGAGTGTATCCTTTAGCTACAAGCCTAGCTTTAAATCTTTCAATAGACCCATCTGGTCTTAATTTCCTTTTGAAGATCCATTTGCAACCAACTGGTTTACATCCTTTTGGAAGATTTACCAACTCCCAAGTGAGATTTGACTTAATCGAGTCTAACTCACTTTTGATGGCTTCTTTCCACAAAGTGCAATCAACAGATCGCATAGCATCGTCAAAGGTTTTCGGCTCTTCTTCTAAGACCAATTGACAAACGAAATGATCGCATATTTCATTTATATCTTGCAGTTCAGTTATAAAAGTTATAAAATCAGAGCCAAACCTTTTCTCAATTCTAGGCCTTTTACTTCTTCTAGGTTCACAGGAATCACCTGAAACACTAGTCAAAGGAAGTTGTGCATGCCCACGTAAAGGATAACTACTTGCAGACAAGTTGTGAGCATTTTTTAAAGGGAATATGTGTTCGAAGAAAATGGCATCTCTAGACTCACATATTGAGCGATTCTCCAAACACATAAACCTATAAGCAGCACTATTTTCAGCATAGCTCACAAAAACGGCATCTAAGGTTTTAGACCCTAAATTGGGTCTTTTAAAGGACAGAAGTCCCACCTTTGCCAGACACCCCCACACTTTAAAGTGATTGAGGCTGGGGGCATGCCCTTTCCACAACTCATAGGGGGTTTTTTCAAACCCTTTATGAGGTACTCTATTTAGAATGTGATTTGTTGTTAACACAACTTCCCCCCACAGGGAGTTCGGAGCACCTGAACTGATTAGCATGGCATTAATCATTTCCTTTAAAGTTCTATTTTTCCTTTCAGATATGCCATTTTGTTGAGGGGTATAAGGAGCGGTTACTTCGTGAATGATACCAGAATTTTCACACAAGTTTTTCAGAAACTTTGTTTCATATTCTCCTCCCCTATCAGAACGAAGCCTTTTGATCTTTTTGTCTAACTGATTCTCTACTTCAGATTTAAAAACCAAGAATTTTTGTTCAGCTTCGTCTTTTGTTCTCAACAAGTAAATTTTTGTAAAGCGAGAAAAATCATCAATAAAGGTGATATAATAACGCTTTCCACCTCTACTTTCAGTACTCTTAAAATCAGCTAAATCAGAATGAATCAATTCTAGAGCTGTTGTAGAACGAGTATTTACAGCAGAAAATGATTTTCTAGCGAACTTAGCTTCAGCACATATTTCACATTGAGAGTATGAATCAACAATCAAGTTTGGCAATAAATCCATATTTTTCAATCTATTTAAGCAGTTTAGGCCAACATGCCCTAGTCTACCATGCCAAACATTTACTGAAACAGTAATATAAGCAGAAGAAGCATTATTATTATTTGGACCATGCCAGTTTGGAACAACATCATAAATAGGTTCTGGTCTAACTACAGTTACATCCAGCACAAAAGTCCACCACGTAAATATCCCTTCCCTAGATATTTTTCCCCTCGAGTCATGACCAGACGGTTAGACTCAAAAACTAATTTAATCCCGACCTTATTCAACAAGGCCCCAGAAATTAAATTTCTACGGAGAGTGGGAACATATAACACATTTTGTAACAGTAATTTTTTCTCAGAATGTAACTTAAGTTCTACTGTTCCTTTTCCCCTTACCTCGGAAACACTCGAGTTCCCCATGAAGACTTGTTCCCCTTCAGCTGACACGAATTCTTTGAACATTTCTCTATTTGCGCAGAAGTGACGGGAAGCTCCCGTGTCTACCACCCATTCTTCTGGATCTCCAACTATGTTGGCTTCGGTGATCACAGCTGCAATTACTTCTGAGTCTTCTGCATTTTCAAGCAGATTGGCTTGGTTCCTAGGTTCTTCATTGCTTGCCTTATGGGAGTTTTGATTGACAATCCCTTTGCGAAAATAGCATTGTGCTGCCCGATGTCCTGACTTCCCACAGACGAAACATCCACCACTTTTGCCTTTTTTCTGGATTTTGTCATTTTTGAAGCGATTATCATTATTGTTGGGCTTTCCATTTCTTTTATTATTCTTGTTTTGGCCTCCAGTCTTCGCCCTGTTATTACTGAAACTTGATTCTACAATGTTAGCTTTAAAGTTTCCAGGATATGTAACAGACCTATTTTGACGAATTGAGGCTTCAATGTTGATGGGTTTCACCAACTCTTCCAATGTAACCTCCTTTGAATTATGCTTCATTTTATCTTGGAAATTTACCCAGGATTCAGGCAATTTCTCTATTAGCGCAGATAAAAATATGTCATTTACCTGGGTTCCTTCAGCAAGCATATCTGTTGTCAAATTTTCGTATTCATGCACCTGTTCCAGTATGGGCTTTGTGTCTGTCATTTTGAAGTTCAACCAACGAGCAACAGCATACTTTTTCCGGCCAGCATCATCACTCCCGTACTTCTTCTGTAGTCCATCCCAGATAGTTTTCGCATACTTGTGCTTAGAATAAATGTCAAATACAGAATCTACCATGTTCTGAAGCAAGGTGGCACGCACGTATTTATTGTCTTTGTCATATTTGGCACAGGTTTCTTCACTGATTGTAGGTGACTTTGTTGGAGGTGCCTTGGGATCACCACTGGTCTCCAAGATTGTCACCTGAGAGTCTTGCGCAGGAGTTGATGAAGCTGGCTGGTCTTTAGTTGGTGAAGTTTGAACAAGGTATATAGCAGTGTCATGAAGTAAGACATAATCCATTTCGGCTTGCTCAAAATGCATGAGAATTTTGGCAGACCATCTGCGGAAGTTCAAGCCGTTGAGTGGCTCCAATTTCGCGAAATCAACAGCAGGTTTGGCGGTGAATGCAGACATTGTTTTGGAATTGCTTTTAATTGTTGTATATGATATGAACAATGTCGACAGTACAAAGGGAATCAACAAATATTATGAGGTGTATGGAAAGGGAAAAAAAAAAAGGGAAAATAGTACTGTGTCGTGTTATGGAGAACACTCCCTTAAAAGCAATTTCCGACCACTCGCGGTTGCTTCCGACCGGTAACACAGTATTTAATAATGCTCAGACGAAGGCAAATCTCTAGAAAGTTGATTGGGTGTTTCCAGTGTAATCCAACAATGTTTATATAGTGTAGAACTCAACTAACCACTCCTTGCATGGCCACATAAAATACGCAAAAGAAGCAGCGCAAAAGGAGGATTATGGGTTGAATGATCCCATGATGTATTTGCGGAGAAGGAATATATTTATTTGTGAATAAATGAAGAAGCTGGTGCTGGTTATAAAAATATAGGGAAGTCCTTTTCTATTAAATGTTTATTTTTATCCAACAATAGCAACCACCATTCTCAGAATCCAACTTGGGAGAAGAAAAAGGAGTCGTCTTTACACTGCTACTCAAGAAACCTAGCATTTCATCTCTCTCGCTGACCGCCCTTTTAAGCTCGGCCTCCGTCTTTTCCAACTCCGCCACCCTCTCTCTCAGCCGCGCAACCTCCTCAGCTTCCTCGTCGATCTGCTACAACAGTCTCCTCTCTTTTCGCTGTCAGGTGTGCCTGTGGGTCGCGAAGATCTCCACAACCCTCGCATTGGCCTTGGAGTCCTCTTTCCGCCATAAAAGCAACTCCTTTAGTTGAAATGTGAGCTCCCTGTTATGGGTCTGGAGCGTTGAGGGTGCAGAGAATGGTTGTCTGGGTAAGTGGGCGAGAAATTGGGGATGAAACTTAGTGGGTTGCGAAATTACCTAAATGTCCATGGTGTTAACACTGGTAAGAGCCAAATCCGACCGGAGGGCAACATTGACTACGGTTTAAGACAATTAGGGACCTAATTAACTAATTAAAATTGATTTTGGGGGACAACATTGCAGATCGGGCTACAATTGAGGGACCAAAATTGCGATTTTCCCTTGTGGTTATTAAGACAAGTCAACTGATCAACTAACTCGATTGGGATTGTCCCATGTTATTTATTTTCTTTTACATATATCACATGTTATCTTAATATTAAAATTAATATGGCTGTTGTATATGTGCATATGTATATATACTAATATTAATTATAAAGCCAAGAAAGTTCTTATATATTGTTATCACATTTGTGCATATAAGTATTACATTTGCATCTTGACCCGACCCGACCCGTCTCACGGTGAGACGGTCTCACACAAGTTTTTGTCATTGTGCTAAGTATGATTAAAAATTATTATTACCAATAATACTTGGTGTAATCATTTATATAAAATATATGATGGTACTGCATATGATTTGCATAACATTGTTAACTTCCCTTAATTATAAATAATATATTAACAACATATATATATATAAGGTAATTAAGACTACACCAGAACTTGAATCATTGCTCGTAGAGCTTTTCATTTAAACCCAACCCATGCAAGTTGATCCAATAAGACCAAATTGTTGGTAGGAGACCCTAGTCGTGGAGCTAATAAGCAAATTAAAGGACCACAAAGTAAGGAGGCAACTAGCTTAGATTGTCCATAGCCGACTATCTCAAACCAGCATGTCAATAAGTTGTTCTCGTTGGGAGACAAACTTGTAACCTTGTAATTATTAAGTCAATGACCAACTTAATTTGACTTGTACCTACCTATTATACTTTTTGACATGATTAACATAATCGTAAGTGTTTGATCCCGATACAAATATTCACGATGTATCATGTATGTATGTGATGAATTGCTATTCCTACTCAACATGTCGTTACCACATGTCAATTGTCAATAATATTCATCTAAACTCATTGTGTGAGTGTGTGTTTGTACGTCTTGAATTAATAAATATATATATTGGTTGATGAGCAGAGCACGTGAAATATAATAAGCATACATACGGACGTGCATGCATGAAACATACACACACACGTACGTAAAAATAAAATCATTCGATCATAGTCCCGCCAATTAATTGCTAATTATTCAACTCAAACAATAATGTGCGATCCAGGCCAGTTGGAAGCTCCACCAATCCAAACAAATTCTCCACTCTGTCCTAGCTTTTCTTTTTCTTTTAATCACCAGAGAAATCTTCAATTGTTACTTTAGGGTGTACAATAAGTAAATCGTATTTATGTTTAATAACTTATATTCTTATAAATCATATAGAGATGTATTACACTAAGAAAATTTTATGTGATAAATTTGATTAAGAAAATATTAACAAGATTGAATTGAACTCATAACTTATAACTTTTTTAATATAAGGGCGTTTGGTTCAAGTTATGTAAGATAACTAAGGTCATATTTGCTTATGAATATAAGATTTTCATGTTTGGTTCAAGTTATGTAATTTTCTCAGGGGAATGTAACATAACCTCCCCATGAAGGTTTTAGCTATTGGAAGGGAATGTGAGATACATCCCAATTTCTTAGGCAATCTCATATTCCCTTATCTTATTACTAATATTGGACTTTTTGACATTTTAATCAATTTGTCTTATTTCCGTTGTCTTAGTTACATACTTTAGTTTTAAATCAAACACAGGAATTTAACATTCCCAATCATCTAACATTTCATACAGTAATCTAGTAATCTAATATTCTGTGAACCAAACGCCACGTCATGTTGAATTAGCTCCACCATTCTTTTCCATGCAACAACCACACAACAATGCTAGCATAGACTTAATCATGAAAAGCTTGATGTGACTGTTGTCTACATGCAGGTGGGAGAAAAGCTAGCTAGCTAGCTAGATTCCAGAAATTAGAATGTATACTTTCTTGAACAAGAATAATAATTTGTTTTGATTTGACATGAGAACTACTATTAAATTAAACCACGTACAAGAAGTAACATATTTTTAAAAGAAAAAGGAACCCTAGCTACTAGAAGAAGAAATGCAAATGATTTATTATTTAAAAAAAATTAATATCGAAGAATCTCAAATGTTCTCCCTCTAGAGTCTTGTAAAAAAAAAAATTGTGAGATTTAATTTTTCACAGTAAATCAAGTATCTAGAGTTTGTTACACTAGTGTCAACAAAAGATTCAACTCCAATTTGTTCATATTATATATCGGTAAAAATCAAACCCACACTCCTGAACTAACATATAATTATTTAAACTAATCTCATTTTTGTCTTTGTAATTTTCACCATTGAGTTATACACTTATACCACATAAGTTCTATTTCTACATTATATCTCTTATTGTGATGTTAATGGCTTAATGCTTTATACTTGTGCTTTACATTGTTTATGTTTACGGTCACACTTGTGTGAGACCGTCTCACGGATCCTTATTCGTGAGACGGGTCGGGTCGGGTCAAAACATCATATATGTCCAAATCTCATACTTATATGCTCAAATATAACACTAATCAAAAATACAATTTTTGTTACTTATAAGAGAAAAAGTAATACATTTTTCATAATAAGTAATATTGACAAGTGTCTCTCACTTATAAGGGCAAATATAATACTTTTGAGGAAAAATGTAATACTTTTAAATCAAAATGTAAAAGTATTGTATTTTTTCCCTTAAAAATATTACATTTACCCTAATAAGTAACAAAAATTTTATTCCTGATTAGTATTACATTTGAGCATATAAGTATGGCATTTGTGCATATAAGTGTTACATTTGCATCTTGACCCGACCCGACCCATCTCATGGTGAGACGGTCTCACACAAGTTTTTGTCTTATGTTTATTATGTGTAAGTGGTTTGTTTAAGGTCTTGGGTTAGGATTGAATTATCTATATAGATGATTTATTATTAATTACTGTATAAAGGGTAGAATTGTATAGGGTTCTTTGAGATTATAAGGATTTATGGCTTCATTAGTGTGTGTAGCCATGTAATCATTAACATGTTTTTGGAAGAATTTTGACCGCAACGACGAAAGTTGGGTAAAGAGTTCAAGTTACTCATCTCCTTGCATAATGTTTATTCTCCATTATTAGAATATGGAAAATACATGAATTTTGATTTTTTGTGTGCTTGAATTAGATATATTACAAGAGTTGGGCAAATTTTTGTCCTAGATAACGATGATTATTGTTGTTGTTGTGCGTTGTTATTATTGTTATTATTCTTATAATAATAATAATAATATTACATGTAGTATCGTAAAAGGCTTGAACCCATGACCTCCCTCTCACTAGGGAGAATCACTTCATGCCGCTTGACCACAAAGCCTTTGACATTATTATTATAGTCAAAAGAATGGAATAGAAGTGAATAATGTTCGCCCATTATTGGAAAGTTGTGGTATGATGGGAAATGGGAAATGTATATTAATTAGCAGATGTTTGGAATAAATTCTTTTTTGTATTTTTGTATATTGTTTTTTTATATTATTATATAGTTTTTGTGTAGCTTATATTTAAACATCATTCCGGATTGGGGAAAAGGCGTACATATAAAAATATAGATTCAGTGTACATACTAATTACCAAAAATCATTTTGATGTGATTACTCCAGCTTTCTGTTAGATTATTCCTTTCACAGTGCTTCCATCAATTCCATATATAGGAGTATAAACTAAAAATGAATATATAGCTTCTTTTCTTTTTGTTTTTTTTTCTTTTTGTTTTTGGAATAAACCTCCATTAAACATTAAAAGGAATCAAGAATTAAAATACAAGGAAGAGGTAGGGATGATAATTTGCGCCGAGCCCGAATAATATGTATTGGATGATACGAGGATAAGTTCGTAAGAGAAAACTAAAAACTAATCACAACTTTACATCTGGAAAAATTGAACGCACTAGATCAGATTTTTTTTAAAAATGCGGTGGGAGTTTCATAATTACCACCAACTTTACTATACAAATGTGAACACTATAATCTGTAATTTTTAGATTTTTCCAGGTTTGCACATTTAGTATTAACGTTTTTCACATTTAGTGTTAACATTTTGCATATTTAGTATTAAAAATTTGTACTTACAAAAATACAAAAGTACATTATTGTAATTAGGGTTTCGATTTTAGAGTTTTATGACTGAGCTTTTGATTTTATTTGGTCCAGTGGTTCACTCTTTACTGCATAAGGTCTAACATTTACCGTTTAAATTTAAAATTTAGCATTTTCGTTGATTTTATAGAATTTACCAGGTTTGCATATTTAGTTGTTAAAGTTTGTAAAGTGGAGTTGATAATTACGAAACTGCCACCATGCTTTTTTTTTTTTTTTTTTTTTAATCTGATCAGATGGCGTCAAATTTGTAGGTTCTTATTTCTCTCCTATGAAAGTGTTCTCACAAAATCCATAGCCTATATATATATATATATATATATAGACACACACACACTTAGAGTTTTATAGAGTTTTAAAGACTTTTACTAACTTTAGAAGTTTGGTGGTATTCAATTTAAACTTTTAAGGACTCTTTAAAAGTCTAGCGGTATTGAATCCATAAACTTTTTAAAACTCTTTAAAAGTATACTGGTATTCAATTCAGACTTTTATAGAGTCTTTAAAAGTCTACTGGTATTCAAAAAGTTATTAACTTTCATAGACTCGGTTAGAATATGATTTGTGTAGACTTTTTCTTCATTAATATAAATAGATGAAATCCGACCCTCCAACCCCAAACTTTTCAACATTCCCTACAAACTTTTTTTTTCTCTATCTAAACCAGACAAATTTTTCATCAATGTTGCGGTACGTTTCAAAACTTTCATAAATACTCATATACTTTGCTATGAAAAATTATTATTTATTGATATTTAGAGAAAAGAATTGTTACGATCGCAACAATAGAGGTTTTTGCGCAATTGTTCACAACAAAAATCTGTTGTGAAGTGCTACTGTTCGTAGCAGGTTGCAACAACAACATATATATATANTATATATATATATATATATATATATATATATATATATATATATATATATATATATATATATATATATTCTATTCTATTTTTTTTTGAAAATACATAAATATTCTACTTGAAAATATAATTTTTATTTTATAATTTTTATTTAATTAATATAATTTTATATAATTGTATGTTAATTAATTATTAATATATTTATTTGTGTTAAGTTGAATTTTTAAGAGATTAATATACTCTATTTTGTGACAATCAATATTTATTATTATTTTTTTTTTACAATACATTAATTTATTTATGATTTATAAAAATATACTTTTGTAAGAAAAATATAAATAATATATTAATAGAAGCTATGAAATGTTTGTGAGGGTGTGCTCAATTTAGAGTTTTAATGACTTTTGTAGACTGTTTAATATGAAAAAATTTTAAAAGTCTATAAATATTTGTCTTACAGATATCTATGGACTCTTACAAAGTTGATAAGAGTTTAAAAGATTTACAAAAACTCTACAAAAATCAATTAAAATCCATCATTTTAAAAGTATTTGAAAGTCTTTAAAAGTCTTGATTGAATACATCCCTCTTAAGTATTTCAATTTTTGAAATTAGGACTTAAATTTTTACTTTATTATTATTATTATTATTAAAAATCGTACTATTAAACACTTTGACTAGGATTTGACCGGGGGTGAGAAATCTTTGTTCTTGNGGGGGGGGGAGGGGTGTGGGTGGGTAGGGAATGAGAAATATTTTCAATTCCCCACCGGGAACAGGGGCCCAGTCCTTGCACCGCCCCGTTTCCATCCCAAGAAGAGAGGAAATTCAAACCCCCGAACTAGACACCCAAGCAAGAACATGGGTTACCTAATTCGTTGATCTACGAACATAATTAATAGTAATACTATCAAATGACTAAACTAAATCAATACAATCTTTAAAGACAATGTCATATAAGAGATATCTCCGTCACTTCATTTCAAACTTTGGCAAAGTGTCAAGCAATCCGTCAAGGATATAATCAAGACTTTTGAATTCTAAGTTAATAGGACATGGCAGACACCCATTCGCGCGATAATGAAACTTCCTTGATCATTAAAAATAGTTGCCCCAAAACCAACCTTATTAGAGGCCCCTATAGCTAATCTATTTTCAGTTTTATTAAAATTTATAAATATTGACATGAAAATGTCCTATTATTACTAAATCAAGGCTCGTGGATTAACGTCTCTAATGACACAATATAACATGATTGGTTATTGTACTTCACTTTACTAATTTCAATTACAATGTCAAAATTTTTAAATATAGATCGAGACTAAACCAAATATCGCTTCATAATATTATTTACATATTTTAATTCATTGCTGGTGTATAAAATATTTTTCAAATTCATTGCTGGTGTATAAAATATTTTTCAAATTCAAGGAGGTAAAATATTCTTCAAATTTAAGGATGAGTTAGAGATGCAAATATTCTGCCTACTCAACACCCTAACTAATAGAGATTGAATCTGTCCTTTCAAAAAAAAAAAAAAAAAAGATTGAATCTGAAATTTCTTAGGGTGTTAGAATATAAGGTTGTCTTTATCACTCTCCCATTACATTCCCCTCCTTGCCTAGTGTAGAATATTATCTTATGGAGATTGGAAAACAGAAATGACATTAAGTGGAAATATCATATCTTTTGATCACCCAAAATGTTGGTTCTTCTGCAATGGAAAATACTACATGAACTACTACTTTTTACTCCCAATTTTTACTCGCTCTCACAAATTCCTAATGTTGACACTTTTTTCTGAAACCCACATGATAAAAACATCTCATCATAAATTGCCACATCATGGAGTAAAAGGTCCAGATGATAAAAACATCTCATCCTTAGTTGCTACATCAAAAAGTGGTGTAGTAGAATTTAAGAATTCATTTAATATAACCCTTCTGCAATATCAGTGAATAAAGTCACGAAAGCCATCTCAGCAATAACAAACCAATCAAATAAGGACAAATCAGCATTAAAAGCCAACTCATGATAAATCCGATGATGACAAAGACTAGTTAAGTAGTTGGTTTATCCAGAGTAAGCAATCATCTAAGCCTAGCACACTTGCAGGTAAATCAGACAAGAGAAAATAGTTAAAGCAAAAGACTGCTATGTGAGAGTGCGAAAGCTAAATATTTTGCAAATTCAACAATTCGGAATGAGGCCATCTCATGAATCAGGATCCGTGAGACAAGCAAGTCAAGATGAAAATGTAATGTAATATTTAAGAGTTGAACAGTCACTTATGATTAAAAATATATTACTAATTAAAATAAATTGATTGATCGTTACTTGTGATAAAAAGTGTAATACTTAAGAAAAAATATAATATTTTTTAAATCAAAATGTAATATTAAGAATTGAAGAGTTACTTAAAAGAAAAAATGTACTCCGTAATACTTATAAAGATCTATGAAACAGTCTCATAAGAGATTTTGCTAGGAACAAAAAGTTATAGAACTTAATGTAAACCAAAATGAAGATTTTGACGACCCAAACAAGAACAAACAGTTAAATGATTCATAGGTAGCCATCGATTATTCAACTATGCACTACAGAAACACAGGAATTCCAATGGATGACCAGCAAATGCTTAGAAATGAAACAAAAGCTATTGGATTTAACTGCTGCCATTGCAGCCATAAAGAACAGTCCCGCCAGCTAAAACCAAAAAGCAAAGAAACGGAGACTCTGACTATTGAGTCAGCAAAACATGTTTTCCGGCAAAAAAGAATTGCAAGAGTTTCAGTGATGATGACCATCCTCATCATCACCATGACCATCAGGAGGTCCTCCAGGGCCAACAACCTCCAACTGCAAAAGAAGAAAATAAGTAGTCAAAACCGATGGGCATAACCGTGGTAAGTTACTAAAGAATATCCAAGTCACTAAAAGGTTTACAAAGATTAGCATCCAATACCCTATTGGAAAATGGTTTGATTACCCTAACAACTGTGATTTGTAATGGCAAACTATCAACAGCAACCAAGTATTAACTTCTTTGTGAAGGTAGGAACTACTGATCAACATATAAGACTAAATAAATGGTACTAGAGCAAGCTACACTCCAATGTGGACCTATGGTAGCAGTCAAGCTGTCGCTCGCTAAGATAGTCCTTTAAATGGTTATTGTTTACTTACCTAACGAAGTTCATAATATTTTAATCAGATTATTGGACTATAAAGATTTATTTGTGCAAGTTGTGATGTGTCAATTATGCCCCAACATATAAACTACGAACTTTTGTGTTCGATAAGTTAGAATTAAACTACCAACTTAATGGTTATTGTTTACTTACCACAAAATATTGTGAACACACAGGACATTCATGTGGCTTGCCCTTCTCCAGCCAAAACCAAACAACATCATGCTCATCTTCTGTAAAATGGTCAGAGGTGGAAGGAAACAATTAAAACTTTTTCTGTCATGCAAAAACATAAACTGAAACATAAAGGAAGAATAAAATGAACATTCTTATTTGGGTTACTACAACACAACACAACACATATAGATAAATGCAACATACCGCCTTCACCTCCAGGGCATCCTACAATTCTTTTGTCATAGTAGGACTTGACGACAGCAGGTGCTTCCTGCAAGTAATTGTAGAAAGCATAGAAAGGTGTGATCACATGCCTCAAAAAATAATAAACGATCCATTAAAATAAAGATTTCCATGACTTAATTCATAACACAATTAATTTCACATCATGTCTAAATTGAATTTCATGTATGAATTATGATAAATAAATAAGTATGCACAACAAATGTTGGTAGCATAGTCATCAACAAAATTTGGATAGTTATTAGAATGATCATCAGATTCAGGGTATGTTCAACTGTTCAAGGACTCTTTACCCCAAATAAATTTAAAAAAAAAAAAAAAAA
>NC_044917.1:26194920-26220748 GCF_003576645.1 Ipomoea triloba
AAAAAAAAAAAAAGATGGGGGGGGGGGGGGGGGGAGAAATCCATTTTTTTAAGGATCCGCAAACTCTAACAAGTTGTAGTTTATATGGAAGGAAAAATAAATGGTGAAAGGCCAATCAAATACAATCAAGAGAAGACATCTCAAGCAGGCCCGATATGCAATGCATACTCTATACGGAGGCAAATTCTACACATTCAAATCATGTTACATTACAAGAAATCTCAGTTTAGTGATTGACGAAGCAACAGTCTATGGCCATGGGCTTATCTAAAACCACTTCCGACTACCCTTAGTTGCAAATGAGTAAACTACAATTTTGCTGTAATATTTTCCATTGTTCAAATTGTTGTTGACAAATAAATGAACTCCTACCCTCTTCCAATTTCAATGTGGTTTTTACCAAGTAATTTTAAAATATGGTCTTGAAAATATGTTTCAACGAAACAGGCATTTCCCATGTTAGTTACCAACCAAAACCTTTCATCAACCAAATATTGAAAAAATATGTTTCAATGTTGATAAAAGCTTAGCACACCAGCTGGATTCTATAAATTTAAACAAATGCAAATACACATCAAAAAGACATTGGAAACTTCAACAAGTTCACAAAAAATTCAATACCATTTGGATACTTATCAAAAAGAATTAATAACACATGAATAACAATGTTATAGACAGCCAATACAATACAATTGTAGAATGAGAAATAATTGAAACCAACCTTAGTACCAAAAGGACCTTCAGGGAAGTCGATGTCCAGAATCTTCTTCCCCTACACAAAACAAACCAATGGAGGCTAAAACACCATTCAAAAAAAATGATAATTAATCCATAAACATATGAAATACAGGTACACACATAAAAAATTAAAATGTATGTATATATATATAGCGTGTTTTTATTTAGGCGTGTGTCTGTATGTGCTGATAAAAGACTCACTTGAAGCTCCGCTTCGAGCTCTTCACGTTCGTGACCAGTAGCGATTGGCATTACATCCTCTACTCTCTTCTTCGACACAACAGTTTCTACTCAGTAATTAATATAAAGGATTCAATTCATTACTATCCATAAATAATCAAAATCAAATAAATCAAATACGAAATAATTGAATATTATCTCAGATACTCGGAATCACATAAGATCTAATAGAAATTAAGGTTTACCAGACTCGGCGCTGAAGTGGCGAGAGGGGAGAGCGACGGAAGGCCGGAGCACGGCCGCGGACGAATATGTGGAAGAGGATGAGGATGCGGCGGCGGCGGAACCGAATCTGCCGGATTTTGGAGTGGATCGAAGAAGCTGGATAGAAAGTCTTCTCCACATGGTTGCTCTTGCACGATTGTGTTTTGATCTCAGGCGCGCCCCTGCTTGAAGTGAGATCAACTTCTTCTTCTTCTGATTACTCTCTCTTCCTTTCTCTCTCTATCTCTTTGGAAATGAAATGACAAATGAGGAAGGCTTATGGTGGCGCTTGCCGAGGGTAGTGTGGCTGCCTGCTTCCCCAGTTGTTGGGGTTTGACTCGCTCGTGCGGGAATTTCTCGCACGTATGAGGAACCCTCTTTGTGCTCCAGATATTGTTCGCCTTGGCCCGTTTTATATATGGCCCAGTTCAATTCAATTCATTGAATGTATCACTAAAAAATTGTTTTTTTTCCTAAAATTTATGGCCAAATTTAGAAAAAAAAAATCATTTTTCATCTCTAAAATGATAAAGTTTTCCAATTTTTTTCAGTCAAAATATTATAAAAATATGTCTAAATTTAACTATTGTTTTACTTATAAAATATTAAATCATCTAAAAAATTCTATTAATTCTTTTATGAAAGTACATGAGTAATTCTACATATCCCTTTTATACTCCTACTAAAAAATATTCTCATCTTGACATGGCATCATTTTATTGGATTTTACAATATTTCATTTTAAACTAAATTAATTTTTAATTGTACTCAAAAAAATTAATTTTTAATTAGTGGTGGATTAACAAATTCATGGGTATTCAATAAAAAGAAGTCATATCAAGAAGGGAAATATTGGCAAAAATTTTATAAGGGGTGCGTAAAAATCAATTTTCAAAGTACATAAATTTATAAGAGTCCTACTACATAAATTCTCAATCTCTACTCCCTCACTTATACTCCCTAATGTGGCAAAAGATGATAAGTTATCTTCCTCCCATGGATCTCAAAATAATGTCAACATCAAAATTTTGAGTCAATGGGTAAAAATAGGGAGTAGAACTTATGAGTCCAAATACTATTTTCCTATTGATAGAAATTGATTTCCTAAGTTAGGATGACCTCAAGAACAAGCGTGCATATTACTAAAAGATATTGTGCCCCAAGCATTGGTCTAGTAGATAAAAAGTCTTACTTAAGACTTGCTTCCAATGATATGGTGAGGGTTTGATTTTTGCCACTAATATTAGGAATTTGAGTTTGGTTTAGGTTCATTGTGGGTAGATGTGCATTGTTTGATGCTCGATTTGTGTGTGTGTGTGTGTGTGTGTGTGTGTGTGTGTGTACCCAAAAGAATATACAAATACACGGGACATACCCCGGTCCAAAAGATGGAAAGTCCAATGGGCATCAAGTCGACACAAAAATAAAGTACAATACAAATAAAAGCATAAAAAGAACAAAGCTAAGAACTAGTAAGTTGCTAAGAGAAAGATCATACATCAGAGCAAAGGGAAGAAGGCCATTTCTGACTGATGTGAATGAAATGGAAGTTCGTCCCAATGTGATCTTCTCCGGTAGCAAAAAATAAACGCCCATAGGAAGCTAAATATTTCAACATGTGGAGATAAATATAATCGCATCAAAACCAACATGGTTGGCGTGGTGGTTCAGCACCTCGTCTCTTAAGCATGAGGTTGGGGGTTCGATCTCTACCCATGTGAATGGAGCAAACCATTTGGCCAGTCCCCTACCACTTAGTCTTCTGGCTCCCAAAACCCGTTTGGTATTACCCGATTTTCATCATGAAGCACTTTGTCCAAATGTGATAAATCGTGCACAAGAAGGCAAGGGTTATATCTTTTGCTTGCACCTGGTTGCCAACATGGGCTTTTTTAATCCATCTAAGAGAGCCACAGATTCTCCTTGTTTGAAATGGAAAGCTGAGCCACAGATTCTCCTTGTTTGAAATGGAAAGCTAAACCACCGGCTAACATTAGCCCAAATGTGCAAAGAAAATGGGCAAGCAAATAATAAATGGTTAGCCGATTCCAAGGACCCAATACAAATTAAAAGAGTAATTAGAACCAATGTCATTGAATTGCATCCTGTCCCTAGTAACAAGGCACTCATGCAAGGCCCTCCAAGTAATGAAAGAGTATTTAGGAGGGATGAAACTCTTCCAAATGTTCCTCCAACAAGCAAACAGTTGGCCTTTGTCGCTAAGGAAGTCATAAACCTTGTGGACAGTGAGCCTGTCTCCGTTCATCCACGAGAGCATTTTTGCTTTGCTATTAGCAATACTACCAACCTTGTCATAAATCAGATCCCAGGTTGATGCTAGCCCTTTAAGTAAAGGGGAATCATTTTTCATGGGAATTCAATTCCAAATTTCTGTATCTTTGAGGTAATGGTAGTGAACCCATTTAATCCACAAGGAATCCTTCCTGTTGTGGATGTCCCAAAGGATCTTAGAAAGAAAGGCATTGTTCCAAATTCTGAAATCATGCACTCCAAGGCATCCTTCCTTTTTTTGGTAGGCAAATGGTTTTCCAAGAAATAGGTGTTTGTTTCCCTACCCAAAGGAACTTTCTGCATAAGGAGATAACATGGTCAATTCCCATGACTGGTAATGGGAAAGTGATAAGTGCTTATTTTTCTATATTTTTCCCATTTCACCAATGTTGCAAAAATCGCGCCTAGGCGCTAGGCGCCAGACGGCCGCCACGAGGAAGGCCGGAATCGGCCTCCTTCGCGGCCGTCCGGTTGGGCGGTCTCGTCGTCGCCTAAACCGCCCAACCAGCCAAAAGCTATTAACCGGTTTTTTTTTTTTAAGGTTTAGTCGCCAAAACGACGTCGTTTTGGCGACTAAACCCTTATTTTTATTTTAATCGGCCAAACACGAGGAAAGCCGAAGGGGACGCTGCTTCAATCGCGAAGGGAGAGTCGGAGAAGACGACCGTAGCGAAGGGTCCGCAACCGTCGCAAGCCGCCGTCGCATCCGCCCGTCCCCGCCGTCGCCTCCGTCAACGCCGCCACCGGTCGAGTCAGGTAAGTCCACAGGCTGTCGGCTGTCGCTCGAAATTTTAATTTTTTTTTCGTTTTTTTTTCTTTTAAATCTGAAATTGTATTGGTGATTTTGTGGTCTTCTTGTAGATTGTTGTACTCTTGAATCTTGATAAATAAATAATATTGTTAATCTTCTTGTCGATTGTTGTGCATTGGTGCCTTTGCTCTTTGAAGTTCATTAGTTTGTAGTCTTTGTACTTTGTAGTTTGTACTTCACTACTTTGTAGTTTGTAGATTGTGAAAATGTAATTTGTATTCTAATAGTAATATACTAATATACTAATACGAAGTCCCTAATTGAGATTTGAGAATAATATAAGTGTAGTAGACTCAAATTGTTATTTCACTTATTTGTTAATAATCTTAATATGTTTATGTTATTTGCTTATTCGTGTAATTGACTAATTGTATATTTGTATGTAGATTCACTAGATTGCAGAGTGTAGACTCATATAGTCATATTATTTATTCATTTATTGTGTTTGTGTATTTGACTATTTGTTTAATTGTATATATCATATTATCATTATATTGATTTATTTGATTTAGGTACTTTACTAGTTTACTCCTAGTATGGCGAGTGGTGATAATAATGCTTCTCAAAGTGTTGGATCTTCCGAACCAACCACAATAAAAAGAAAGTCTAATGATATAGGATGGGAGTATGGAGTAATTAATGATCCGACTAAATCATTAGACAAGATTAAGTGTTTATTGTGTAAGAAAGTAATGTTGGGTGGAGTGTATAGTATTAAAGAGCATATTGCTGGCATACAAGGAAATGTAAGCAAATGCCCTACAGCTACAAAGGATGATCAATTGAAATGTAGGGAAGCTCTCATGATGGCGAAGAACAAAAAGAAGAATAAGAGAGCTGAAGAAGTTAATCTTGGGGCGGAGGTAAAGATCTCGGCGCATGACAATGAGAGTATGAGTAATGCTAGTATTGATATTGATGAGGTGCAGCAGTTTGGACCTTTGAAACCACCTCGGCCAATTGGCCCTATGGATAAGTTCGCAAATCAAATCAATCCCGAGTCTTCTTTGAGTTCAGGAAAGGGCAAGGCACAACAACAAATAATTGATGCATTTGACAAGGAAAGGGCTAATCGGGTGAAAGATTACATATGCAGATGGACTTATGAATCATCTATTCCATTTCATTGTTTTCAGAAAGATAGCTTCAAGTTGTTGGTTGAAGCTATTGGTCAATATGGTCCGGGAGCTCAAGTACCAAATAGATATGAAATGAGTGAAACTTGTTTGAAAAAAGAGGTTGATCGAGTCCGAGAAAGTTTAAGGGTACATGAAGCGGAGTAGAAATTAAATGGGTGCTCAATTATGACTGATGCTTGGACAGATAGGAAGAGAAGAAGCATCATGAACTTGTGTGTCAATTCAAGGTTGGGCACTGTGTTTTTATCTTCTAAAGAATGTTCAATGGAGGCACACACAAGTCAGTTCATATTTGAGTATGTGAAGCATGTCATTCAACAAGTAGGAGAGGGGAATGTTGTTCAAATTGTCACCGATAATGCCTTGAACAACATGGGAGTAGCTAAATTGTTGAGGGAGAAGATGCCACTGATATTTTGGACTTGTTGTGCAACACATTCCATTAATTTAATGCTTGAAAGCATTGCAGGTAACCAATGTGTAATCTTTAATAAACTATATGATTAATCTTTAAATATTTAATAATTAATACTTGAAACTTGAATACATTGCAGGTTTACCACGGTTTAGTAGAGTTCTTCAGCAAGCAAAGGCTTTGACTATCTTCATCTATGCACATCATAAAACTTTGGCAATGATGAGATCCTTTACAAAGAAGCGTGACATTGTCCGGCCAGGTGTGACTAGGTTTGCTTCTGCATTTCTTACGTTACAGAGTTTAGCTGGTAAGAAAGTAGAATTAAAGGCTATGTTTACAAGCAATGAATGGGATGAGTGTAAGTTTGCCAAGACAGTTAAAGGGAAACAAGCTTATTCTACTGTATTGAGTCATGCATTTTGGCAAGGGGTTGCATTATGGTTGAAGGTTTTTGCATCATTGGTAAAGGTGCTTCGTATTGTTGATCAAGACAAGAAACCTTCAATGGGATTTGTTTATGGTGAGCTTATGCAAGCAAAAGAAGAAATTAAGAATGCATTGAATGGAGTTGAAAAAAATTATGAGCCTATTATTAGAATAATCGAAGAGAAGATACAAAATAGGCTAGATACTCCACTTCATTTGATGGCTTACTTGTTGAATCCTTATTACCACTATAAGGATCCTCGGCTTCATTTGGATCATTTCATTTCTATGGGATGTGTTGAGTTCCTTGAGACTTATTATTTTGGAGACTTAGAAATGCAAAACAAGATTTTAATGGATGAATTGTCCAAGTATAAGAAGAAAGAAGGAATGTTTGGAAAATTAATTGCGGCAAAAGGATATGAGTCCAGTGATGGACAATATGATCTAGGTAAATAAGTTACATACTAGATTACTAGTTTGAGTGTTTGACATTTTGATTATTTAACATTTTTTATTTTTATTGCTTTGATGTAGCAACGTGGTGGTTAAGTTATGGGATGGGAACTCCAAACTTGAAAATAATTGCTATGAAGATTCTAAGTCTTACTTCAAGTTCTTCCGGATGTGAAAGGAATTGGAGTACATTTGAAGGGGTTAGTTTACTAGTTAACTAGTGTACTTACTTTGTTTTGAATTTTGTTTACTTTACTAGTTTACTATTTGTAACATGTTTTGCATTTTACATTTTTAATATTTTAGGTACATACAAAAAAAAAGAAATAGGTTGGAAGCTAACCGCCTTAACAATCTAGTCTTTGTGTAATTTAATGCAAACTTGATGAACAATAGAAAAAAAGATCAAAACGTTGAAGTATTACTTGCTAGTGATGCAAATTGTGCACAAGATTGGCTTGTTAATGATGAAGTTGTGGTTGGAGATGAAGTTGAGGATGGAGATGAGGAACTTGATGAGGAAGCACTAAGACCACGCCGAAGTTCTAGATTAAGAGAGCTTGAAGAAGATAATTTTGAATCCGAAAGTGAAGAAGAAGTTGATGTGGATGTGGATATTGAGTTTGAAGATGATGAAAATCATGTCATTGATCAATATGGACAAGGAGATGGAGAAGACAACCTTGAAAGTTAAATTTGATGTATTGATGTCTTGATGAATGAAGATTGAAGAACACTTTGTGAATTGTTATTTAGACATTTAGTACTTGAAGTGTGTGTAATCTTTATTTTGGACTTTTGATTTTTGAAGTTTGCACTTTGCATGGACTATGAATCTATGATTTAGAATTTAGAAATTAGAAGTTTGTTGATTCCTTTCATGTTTATTAGTTTATAACTTCATTAACTATTACGTATTAAGTAAATAAGTATTAACTATTAACTTATTAAGTATTCAAGTTATAACTTATAACTTATAAGTGAATTACAAATTAATGAATTACAATTATAAATAATTTTATATATATTGTATTTTACACTTTTACAATAATTTTAGACTTTTAAATAATTAAATAAAAAAATTTACCTAATTTAAGAGTAAAAAAAAAAAAAAAAAATCGAGCGCCTAGGCGCCGAAAAATCGACGCCTAGCGATTTTTGCAACATTGCATTTCACTAAGTCATTTTGCTTATTGATTGATGAGTATAATGATGAATGTAAAAAAGAGGGTGTGAAATGTCGTTCCGTTGAGGATTGGGGTTATGGCACGTAGTTGTATGAATTAAGAATACTAGACACTAGAGTACGTGAATCAACTAGAATCCAAGCAACTAATAACTGAATGATTAAAATTAAAAGAAATAAATTTGCTAATGAATTAACTATATGATAAGGGAATGGGCTAGATTAGGGGAATTGTAATCTTGATGTTCTAACAATCTCAGAATTAGGGAAAGAATAATTAACCTAGGGATTTATGGGCAATGCACATAAGAATTCAATTCAGCTACTTTCGTAATCAATAAACAGAATTAGGCTACAATTGCCCCACTTTCGTGATGCATCAATCATAACCTTAGACACCTAAGCATTGTAAGCCCCCAAAATTACCACTATTCTCATTGTAGGAAAATTAGGTTGAAATTGGTAAGGCTCGAGGTCTCCATCCAACTTTCGTTGTAATGAATCCCTCTCCTAGACTAGCAATTAATTGTGGCCATCAATCAATAACAAGTAGAAAGCAATCCCCAAATCAACATAAACCCTAGGTAATAGATTCAATCCCTTTATGCAATAATCACAAATCGAACATCAAGATTAACAGTAACACCCTAATCCAAACCCATAAGCAAATTACTCACGCATGATTGAAGTAACCAAAGTAAAACAAGAATTTAATTCGGGAATCATAACAGCAAAATTAAAGAATAAAAGGGAAAACTTTACTAACAATTCTTGAGAGCAATTCCAATCCAAAACAATGATTCCAAGCTTGTAACCGAATTCAATGATGTAAATCTGCTCTATTCTAAGCTATGGAAAACTCTAAAGAAGGGAAAAATTGCACTGAACTAAACTAGGGCTCGCAATCCCCAAATTACAGGAAAAACGCGAAATAAATACTAGCCAGCAGCCGGGTCACAGCCACCATCACGGCCGGGATCGGGGCCATGATGTGCCGTGGCCAACTACTGTCCACGATGGGGGTCACGGCCGCCATCACGGCCGTGAGGCGACCTCCTGGTACTCTTCTGACTCCTTTCGTGCTCCGTTACTCCTTTCCGTCCCGTGGTAGATTCTTTATGTCTCGAAAACCTGTCCGAGATGACCGAAAATCCTTCCTTTGCTCCTCATTTGGGAATAAACTAAGATTGATCAAATGTAACACACAAACGAGCCTTAAATGTATCAAGGTAAAGGAAATAAGCAACAAAACTACTGAATCGTGGGGAAAATAATGGTATAAAATCATGTGTATCATTGATCATTCCAAATTTAATGAGAGTATGACTAAATTGTGTTGTTTTGCAAGGATTTTGGATTTGGAAGCAAAGATGAATATTTTCATGCATTTTGAAGGGAACTAGAGTCAAAAGGAACATTTTGGATGCATTTGGAGTCAATGGGAGTCAAGGATAAGCTATGGAGATGGATGCAACACTTCCAAGGGAGCCTAAGAATTGTATTTTCAATGGTATTGATCATTTGGGCAAGCTAAAACAAAAAACAAGCAAAATGTCAAGGTGTTGAAATTTCTGCACGACGACATCTTAGTCATTGGACGATATCTCGGCTTATAAATATTCAAATTGAGTGATTCTTATGCCATTGGAATGAAGACTCAAAGGGCTACAACTATCATGAAGACATTAAAGCTTAGAAAGGAAGACAAAGAGGTCAAAATCGTCCAAAATTATAGATTTCGTCCAAATCTGTCACTGTTTGGTATTTTGACCATATTTCAGCCTAGGAATGTCCAAATGAAGTGATTCTTGCGCCATTGGAAAGAAAACTTGAAGGGCTACAACTTTGTTGAAGACCACAAAGGCTAATGAAGTGTTTTTTAGGGTGAAAAATAGCCTAGAAGGCAAAGTAGAGTCACAGAATTCTGCTTACACAGTGAGAATGCACTGTAATTCGGCCAAAAAGAAATGGCACTGAAATGGGCGTGTGGGTGGCCGTTTCGCACATGCTCTTTTATTATTTAAGCTCGTTTTGAGAATTTTGAACTCGGTTTTGATCCATGGTTGAACCCTAGACACTCCCATTCACTCCCTTTCATATTTTTAGGTTAGATTAGGTTTAGATATATGTTTTTAAACACTTTTGGAGCTTGTAATCTTAGATTTGAAGCTTGGATTTCAAGATTCTTCCACCCATTTCAATAGAGAAGCTTTCTTTCCCTTATCTCTTTTCTTTATCAAGATTTATGCTTATTACTTGTGCTTTTGTGTTCTTTATGCTATTTAATCATGAGTAGTTAGTTTATGGGCTTGAGTTAGGGTTGTATTATCTATTTTGATGCTTGTTATGTGATTATTGCATAAAGAAGATGAACACCCATTTAGGGTTCTTGAGTTTGAATTGGGTTTATTTCTATCTTTCAATGATTGTTGTTTGTCTTTGGAAAGTCTTCCATTACAATGGGAATTGGATGGGAGACTTGAGCCAACCCAATCTTAAACCCATTTTCTCTTTTATGGAAATAGAGGTAGATTTGGGGCTTAAATAGTTTTTGTTCTTTAAGAACTTGGGTTGATTCACCAAAAGAATGGGACAACCTTTGTTTTAATCCTTGTGGAAACTTAGATTTATTAGTGTTAGTCTCTAGAACCTAGGTAAAATGTTCTTTCCTCAAACTTAAGTGTTAAAGCATCTAGATGGTAATGCCCCCTAACTTGAGTCCTATTTCTTTGTTTTGTATTTATCTATTGTTTATATGTGTTCGTTCTACCTCGTTGTCGTTTGCTTAGCTTCTTATTGGTTTCCTTGTGCTAGTACCTAGTTTTGTGATTGCATATTGCGTGTCATAACCCCCAATCCTCAGCGGAACGACATTTCACACCCGTACACTCACCATCACTCATTTTTGCGGGAAAGTTTGCATCCAGAACCGAATGACTCCTTGGATTATGGATATGAGAAGTTCCAACCATCCCGCAAAAGAAAGAGTAAATCCATTCCAATCCGAAATGCATTGAGTGATGGAGTTAATAAGGGGTGAGAAACAAGCAACCTTAAGCCGTTGGTTGTCAAGTGGAATCCCCAAATACCTCACTGGAAGGCTGCCAACCGGTAAATTCAAGAAATCCAATCTGCCATCTTGAACTCCCATAGTGAAAATGTTAGACTTAGTGATGCTAACAGTGAGGTCGAAAGAAAGCTCCCTCTACTTTAGTGTTTCCATAAGGATAGAAACGGATGACACATCTCCCCTGGAAAAAAAAAAAGAAAAGCATTAGGTCATCCGCAAAGGCAAGATGCGTGATGCCTAAATCATGGTATTTGGATGGAAGGATAAGGTTGGGCTCCTTGCTTTAGTCTTGAGGACCCTAGAGAAATACTCCAAGCAAATAGTGAATAAGAAGGGGGAAATCGGGTCCCCTTCTCTCAAGCCCCTCTTGCCATTAAAATGTCCATGAATGCAACCATTAATAGACACAGAAAAGGAGGCAATGGAAACACATTCCATAACCCAAGTTGAAAATCTAGTAGGGAAGCCAAGGCCTCTTAAAACTTCTTCAAGGAAACTCCAATCAACTATGTCATATGTTTTACAGAGATCCACTTTGATCATGCATCGTAGCAAAGTCATCTTCCTACCATAGCCCCTAATCAACTCTTGAACAAGGAAGATATTTCAGTCATAGACCTGCCTAGAATAAAAACACTTGGGCTTTATCAATAATATATGGAAAGACCAAACTCAACCTACTTGCCAAGATCTTTGTGATAATATTATATCAGACATTACAACACGCAATAGGGTGATAGCCTCCAACATTCCTAGCCTGGTCAGTCTTTGGAATCAAAGAGATGATTGTGTGATTCCACTGCTTGAAAAGACTGCCCGAGCAAAAGAATTCTGAGACTGCTTCGCAAACTAATGGACCCACTTGATTCCAATTTTTTTTAAGAAAGTAGTAGAGTAACCATCCACCCCATGTGATTTTTCATCCCCATCTCAAAAAGAACATTTTTAATTTCATGATTGGTGATTTCAGGTAAGAGAATGTCTGAATGAGCAGCTAAAATCTTGGAGTCAACTATAAGAAAATTGGGGTCACGGTGTTGCTTGTCTCTAGCAGTCCCAAATAAATCAAAGAAATAATCCACAAAGATTTCCCCCACTTTGTCAAGGGAAGTAGAAGTGGTACCATCCACAGCACAAATCGAGGTGATGGCTACAGCTTAGTGCTTGTTGCGCATTAAATCATAGAAGTACTTGATGGCATTGTCTGCATTCACCAAGTGTTTGGTTTTAATTTTTTGGCAAAAAAAATTGCCTCTTAACTTCTGCCAGGAAAATGGCATGTCCCTTAGCTCAGAAACATGCTTCCTTTCAACTTCCATCGCATTCACAACATCAAGAGCTTAGCAAGCCAATTGAAAGTCTGTATTAGCCCTGAGTGCCTTATCAGATATGTGCCCAAATTCCACCCCCTCAATTCTTTGAGGGGATTCTTTGAAGCCTTGAGCTTTGATGCAAGGATAAATTGCATTGAACCACGCAGGGCTTATGCCAAATTGCTTCAAGAATATCACTAAATTTAATGTGAAGCATCCACATGTTAAAGAAATTGAACGGCCTATTCCCAACACGATTATTTTCCAAAAAACTTGATGAAAGCCGGACAGTGGTCAAGCATGCAATCCATAGTCAGAAATTCAATGTTGCAAGCCAAGTTAAGATTTTGCCAAGCTGGATTTATGAGAACACGATCAAGTTTAGCTTTAACACAACCATTAGTCCAAGTAAAAATCTCACCCACCGCTGGGCAATATCATGGCAACATTGTGATGAGAAATCTTGAGTGAAATAGCAGAAAGGGGTGAACCCACCAACCTTCTCATCCGGTTTAAGAACGATGTTGAAGTCCCCTCCGGTAATCCATGGCAGATTAATAGACAGATCCAAGTGATAGAGGTGATTCCAAAGATCCCTTCGTTCCACCACAGAATAAAGCCCATAGACAACTGTACACAAGAATTCTTTGTTGGAAACGCTTAGGACAGTGCACTGAATTTTGCTTGGATCCTAAACCAACATTATTCTACCTCTGTATATGAGGTTATAATCAGAAAAAGAGCACCAATTGATCAACCTTCTTTCCATAAAACGATTCAAACTCCTCAAGCTAAGTTTTGTCTCAAGAAGCCCCAAAAATGAAATACTGTGCTACCTAATTAATTTGATCACTTTGGCAGACTTGAGGGGTTTATTAAGACCCCTCACATTCCAAAAAGAGAGAATCATTTATCAACCAAGGTGGGTTCCTATCAACCACCGCCACGGGTCGTTGCTTTCCCCTTCAACGGCAAAAGTGGCATACCATGACCAATCCAAGAGTCTTCTTTGCTTGAGGCCCCTTTAACCGTGAGAGGAGAAAGAAGATACTCCTTAAAACCCTTAGTACCATTAGAAGTTTTTTGGAGCGCACCAAGCTTAACTCCAATAAGTTTACCAACTCTAGCTCTCTTTAGGGCTTTCTTATTCCGTTTACCAACGGTAGCCTCTTGGAATACCTAGGCAATGATCTCTTTCAAAACATTTTTCCCTCTTAAAGTATTAGTTCCAAAGGGTGAAACCACATTGGCCAAATTCAAGCTCTTACCATGCGGGCTAAGAGTCTTAGAAGGCACAAGGTTTTTAGATAAATCCTTGTCACCTTCCAAAGCAATGTCACCATCCTTCAACTCCAGGTTGGGCGAAGCATCTGGGAGAGTTTCCTTTTCACCATTGTCAAGAGTAGGGGGATTTGGTTGACAAGGCACATTAGCTTCCAGCCCCTCCAATACTCAAAGGCCATGGGATGAGGTTGGAATACATGGAACTGTGGGTATAGCACCCGGATAATAAGGGATTGTCACGTCTTTAAAAGTCCCAAAATCATTAGAATGATCAGCATCAATGTCCTTGTTTAGAAGAAGTGAGACAAGAAACATGGGGCACACCTTGAGTGTTTTTGGAACCCCCGACTTTCACCTTTTAGCACTTTTTTGTGAAGATTTTTTGCCTCACACCGGGACAAGCTTCTTTGAAATGATCATTGGACCTACACTTAGGGTAAAAACATGGGTCAACTTCATAAAACACTTGTCCAATAAAAGTACCTCCATTTGGTGTGGTGACCGTAACGGCATCCAAAGGATAAATGGATGTGTCTACTTCAATAAGCACCCTAGCAAAACCGCCTTTTTTCAAATTTTTGGTCATTTTGTCAGACCGTAATGGCTTGCCAATGCAAGAGGCAATTTTGCTTAAGGCAACTGGGTACCAATACTCTAATGGAATAGACGAAAATTGAACCCAAATCAGTAGGGTACAAAAATCATTACTATCAAGACGGAAGCATTCCGGGAGAGACTTGAGAAAAAGTCTCTTTCTATAAAGATAATAAGCCCCTTTAGAGAGTATTTGACACCGATCCTCCTCGGAATTAAATCTAAAAAGAACATGACCATTGGGTTGGGTGTTTATTTTATATGGGATTTTCCACGAGTCAACTAAAGCTTGGATGGCCTTAATCATCGGGAAACAACCCGCAAAAAAAAAAAAAAAAAAAAACCAATTAAAGCAAAGGCTCATTCCTCCTTAAACACAAGAACTTCATTTACCTTGATTACGACCCCACTATTCACGGGGGAAAAGAAATCAAGGTGGAGAATATCTTCATCCCGATCATAGTTGGGTTTAAAAAGATCAACTCAAGGGGTATTATTTTTCGCCTTAATCATATTTACAACCGAAGGTGCGTTGGATTCACCAAAAATTCCAATTTCTTCAGTGTATGAGTCTTTAGAGCCCAAAGTGATTGAGGCAGTAGCCTCAGATGGATTCATTCAGATTTCTTGCTAACAGACAAAAAAAAAAAAAAAAAGAGCAGCAATTTGTATATACAAATAGACTACCACAACTCTCACAGGTGAAGTCACACGTTTGGTGAGAGAAAAGATAACAAAGTCAACAAGGCAAGTCTAAATGTCAAATACACAAAAGTGGCGCCTGCAACACTACAAAGACAATCAAATGTCAAATTCAAAATCAATTTTGACCAAGGAAAATAATTCGAATTCAAAATGGCGGGCGCTACTTTCTGGCCACAATGGCGCACTATCGGAGAACACACAAACAGAGAGCCAAACAGTAAAACCAAATACGCAAGAACACAAAGAATAGGGGAAGGTAATCGGAAAGACAGTCCGGTAGTGTGCTTATCAACAAAAGAGAAGAAGATGACCGGAAAACCATTCTGGTATCTTTTTCAAAGTAGTGTAAGCCCTCCCCCTAAAATACAACCCACTCCCAAGATAGTCTAAGGGAGCAGAGAATGAAGAGAAGCCGAGAACAATGAGGAAGCCGAGAGAGATAAACGAGGAAACTCCATCGGAAAAACCAGTCCGGCGAAGGGTCATCAAGTTAACTCTTACACGACCAACTCATAAGAAAAGCAATGAGGTAGCAGAAGATGCTAAAAAAGAACTAAGCAAACTTAAAAACCAACCTAGCTAGAGTATGGTAGAATCTTCGACCACCCTTCCGACCGAGGAGGGCGTGACTAACGTCGAACTAACTGGAAGAACCACCGCAATCATGCATGGTCAACGGGAGACTGATTAGTTCTGGAGAGAGGTTGACCGAAGAAACCCAATTGACCGTGCATGCACAAAGAGGTCTCATGCTGGGGAGAGAGAAAATGACTAGAACAGTGGCTCCCCAACGGAGAAGAACACCGGAGATGGTCGCCCAAACACCTTAGGAGAAAGATGGAGACGATACCAACCTTGAACAACACCAGCGTGCTGCCACCGTCCCTAGCCGGAAAGCACCCAAGGAACAATAGAAGTCTTCCGGCAGAACAAAGGATAAAGAAGACAGTAGAGAAGTTCTCTGGCAGTCTCCTATGCACACTGTAACAGTCGGCAAAGACCACTGCTGACCACCCGAAGCACCTAGATGGATTAACTTGTACTCCAATGAAGGAGGTCGCCGAAAAAATAAAACGATGGAACCCAAAAAATTCAAGAATTTTTTTATAAAATCTTGATTCAAGTCAACCAAATTAATTTTGACTAAGTAGATCAGTTACATGAGACCATGCAAACAAATTCACTTAATTCAACAAAATAAAATCCAAAGATGCCGAGAACAAGAGCGTCATATGCGAGAAGCTTTCTAGATAGAAGGAGGAGAATCCTTAGCCTAGAGAGAGAAACACTCCAATTTCACTGAGAGCTCTTTCTAGATTGATGCTTGGTTTACATCCTCATGAGTTTGGATGCGAGTTTACGGGATTCAATATATAGTCTAGTGAAGCCAAAAACCTACTATATATTAGTGGCCCTATTAGACAAGATCATGAAAATTGTACTGTTGACCGTTAATAAATGTTCAATTTTAATATATTGAAGATACATTATTTATGTACTAATATACCAAATAATGAACCTTCAACACTAAAGTAATATACCTTCAGAAAATTAACATTTAGTGTATTATAAAATGCACCTTATATCATGTTTTCACCTTACAAGATATACCATGGTCCATGGTATAATAATTGGCAAATTATTGTGTGGACCATAAAAAAAGTACATTTTTAATATTACTAAATGTACATTATTTGTGTACTGAATGTACGTTATACACATAACGTACATTCAGTACACAAATAATGTACATCCCCTAAATACAATGTACATTTTAATATACTATAAGTACATTACTTTTATACTGAATGTACATTATTTGATAGTATGGTCCACATAATGATTGATAATAATTGACAAGGTTGCCACCAGTCCATCATTTGATCTTGGGCCCTGGCCCATTTCTACCAAACTCAACTCTTGACTTCTCCTTTTTTTAAGCATGTCATCTCCAAGCCCATTACACCACCTTGGGCTAACCCACATTTTAAGCCCAGAAATTTTGAGAAATTTGACCCACCATACATGAACCAAATAATTCAGCAACTGAACAGCAATAAGAACCTTGAGGCCCAACTGTTCATAACAATTCAAGAACTAAACAGCAATCCAATTTGGGCTTTCTCAAGTCAACTCGATCTAATGTATTGTTGTCTTTGTAAAATTTATAACCCTCCCTCCAGAAACCGGCAAATTATTGTGTGGACCATGGTCCACATAGCTGTGTGCATCATGAATATAAGGTACATTATTTTTATACTGAAGGTACATTATTTTTGTACTGAAGGTACATTATTTTATAGTGCTATAAAATAATATAATATACTTTCAGTACAAAAATAATGTACCCTAAAATAATGTACCTTCAGTACAAAAATAATGTACCTCCAGTATAAAAATAATGTACCTTATATTCATGGTCCAAACAGCTGTGTGGACCATGGTCCATGCAATAATAATTGCCAGAAACCCATATTACCAATCACAAAGCGAAGTAGTTTATCCAAAAGAAGTGACTGAGTAAGTTGTGAGTGAAATATAATCATGCCTATTAGAATATCATCAATTTTTACCAAGACTACTCTTGTTCGACACTATATAGTACCCAACCAATCCAACAACTAGTGTCACCTCAACTTATGCAAACCGGGGTACGACAACTATGTTCCTAGCTAATTAGCTAGCTAGATTTCATCAGTACCATTAAACTGCCTTGTATAGCAACATGCATGTGTGCTTGTTCCCGAATTGTCACATTGTAGAACATATATAACAGCCGCACACGCTCCCCAGACATGATTTAGACCGATGACCTATTGATGCATATATAGACCAGATTCATCCCATTTAATTATTATACCTAGCTACAACATCCGACATTAGCTCAAGCCGTAGTCCTAGGAACATCCTCGCTCGCTCGCTAATCACGAGGTTGCAATAATCGCATGCATCATCAAATTATTATATATGTACGATAGTCACAGAGAGTACGTACGTTCAGGTAGTGCCACTAAACTAGACCATATATTAAAAGTCGAAGATGGTAATGAGAGTCAGCAGATCAGATCAGATTATATATATATTACAGTATATATAGAGAGGGAGAGGGAGAAGAGAGAGACTAGCTAGGTACTACAAGTTTTGGAAAATGATTGGGGCGCCATATTGAGGGTGCAACAGCATGGAAACAGTGGGGGCGTGCTGGT
Organism: Ipomoea triloba; assembly: GCF_003576645.1. NCBI lineage: Eukaryota > Viridiplantae > Streptophyta > Magnoliopsida > Solanales > Convolvulaceae > Ipomoea > Ipomoea triloba. The sequence goes on from NC_044917.1 coordinate 26,213,003, forward strand.
AAGAGGGGGAAAGGTGGAAGGAGAAGCGCTGCAAGATGATAGCGATGGCTAGTTTGGCTTGCAGGATGGCTAAATTCTGGCCGATGCAGCGGCGGGCGCCTTGGCCGAAGGGGAGGAAGGCCATAGGGTGTTTGGCCGCTTGGTCCATGCCGCGGGCGAATCTGGCGGGATTGAAGTCGTGGGCGTCGCTGCCCCACAGCGCGGGGTCATGATGGATGGCTACAATCGGTATGAGGAGCTCAGTCCCTGCCGGCACGCTCAGCTCCCCCAGGCGTACCTCCTCTTTCGCACGTCTGATTGTCGCCACTGCCGGCGGGTACAACCTTAACGACTCCTTCAGGATCATTTCTAGCTGCACATGTTCAATAATTGCTCATCAGCTCCTTAATAAATTAATTACAGGGAAAATTGTAATTTATGCCACTGCATACATAATATGTCAATTATCAATGTTACCCCTAAATTATTAGTGATGTTGCCTCTCAATTTTTAAAAACGGTACATATATTGCCTCTCCCGTGGTGTAAATATTGCCCTTCTTTTGTTACAGGAGGGGCAATATATGTACCGCTTTTGAAAATTGAGGGGCAACATTTACACCATTAATAATTCAGGGGTGACATTGATAATTGACATATTATGGAGGGGTAAAAATTACAATTTTCCCTTAATTACACTTGCTTTTTATAAAATACAAAAAAATATGAGAAAAACAGCAGCCTGTAACCCTATCATATAAATCAGCTTAAGTTACTCATATTTGGATAGTTCAAGAGGCTTATCACTTGCCTTAAATTAAACTTGCTTTTCACACATGCAATATATAATGATGCATGGTTAATAATTAGCTTAAAGTGTAGGTATAGGAAGGTGAATTGGTTACCGTTTTGAGGTTGGGAAGGTGGTGTTTAGAAGGGGTGTCACGTGCGCCACAGACCCTAAGGACCTCCTCACGTGCGAGTTGCTGCCACCGAGGATGCATGGCCAATAGCACGGTGGTCCACGCCAGCAGGTTGGACGTGGTGTGTTTCCCGGCGAAGAAGATGGTCTTGCACTCCTCGACAATGTCATCGGCCGACAACAACAACAACATCGGCGTATTTGTATTTGAACCCCCAACCTTCTTACTCTTATTATAATAACAATAATTCTCCTCTTTTGCTTCTTTCGAGCTCGCTTTGATCATCACTTCCAATAAATCCTTCGGACATTCCCCTGACACTCCCTCCACTCTCCTTTCTTCTATTAGCTTCATCAAAGATTTCCTAACCTCTTTGTCCAGTCTCCAAAATATTCTATTCTTTTTTGTCGGCAAGAACCTGCCACCACACATTAAACAAATTAAAACACCTCTATTCATACGCGTTAACCACATATACATCATATACTTCAAAGATAATACCCAATACAATTATGTTTTCTATAAACTAGTATGCACAATTATATATGATTGTATCAAATGCTATGGAAACAAAAAATTTATATATTTTAAAAGTGAATAGTACTATCCATATACTACCAACCAAATCTTATTCCAAGTCTCGTGAACACTCATTATAATAATCAAATTAATCCATTAGTATGAGTAATGGGAAATTAAAAACAAATTATTTTGTTTTTTGGGTAACAAGCTAATGGAAACTCATAACTATTGCCAGAGGGAGGATGTGTACATTGTAAACCCCACCTTGTAGGTGAATTCAGTCCACGAGGAGGTAAATCAGTTTAAGTTGCACATGTTCAAAACAAGAATGCAATTAAATAGACTGTTTTAATTGGGAATTGAATTTGTAAATTTGTGTTTACCAAGTCAACTATAGAAGTGAGTGGTTTAGTTGAGAATTTCTTTATATATTAATAAAATTGTGGTACCTATAACCGGGAATGAAAACCTTCTGAAAAGCCTCGGTGGCGTACACCATTTGTTGTGTCTGCAGTTCAAAAATGGCTCTTCCACGTTCGTAGCTGCTTCCGAACACCATGTGAGTAATCACGGATTCCGCCAAGGATTGGAACCACTGGCACACTTCGATTTCCACTTTGCCGCCCTTCGACATGTCCGACCATTTGTCCAACATCTCCGTCACACCTTTCCCCATTGTCGGAATCATTAGCTGTGCAGTGGAAACAGACAAACAACTAATAAGTACAGTAAATAAAGCAAGCTAGCTAAAAGCACATACATAAATACATTGGCGCATAAGTTTCAATTCTGATAAGATCGAATTGGGCGGATGGGTTAATTACATACCTTGAGATTTTCTAGGTAGAAAGTGGGAGTGATTATTTTCCTATGGTGCGCCCATTTTTCTCCCTTGAGACTTAACAGGCCGTCGCCTTCCAGCTTCTTCACCAGCGGCGGCGAGTCGTTCTTCTCGAAATACTCCGATTTTAGCACGAATATTTCCCGGAGGAGAGCCGGATCGGAGATGGTCACCCGAGCCGTCGGCCCAAACCATACCACAAAGGTCGAACCTACATACGTTACAAAAACAAACAATATCATTACGTTTCTGACGTATGGCTGTGCCTCACCAACGCGTTTCATTCGCAAATCGCATGTACAAAACACCAAAATGACGTAACCAAAAAGTAAAAGCATATCACCAGTTAATTTAATAACTACAGATTACAAGTTTAACTCTCTATCTCTACGGGAGTTCCCTTTGGTAGTTACAGTAATCACAAAACAAAACCAAAAAAAAAAAAAAATTGAAAAAATACCATAGATTTTCTTCCAGTGAGAGTAGAAGGAGAGGACTCTGGGGAGTATGTCATGGGAGAGGGACATGGGTTGAGAAGAAGACGACAAGCTAGCAATCTCTTTAAGGTTGCCGAAGAGGAAGTTATAACTGGGGCCGTTGATTCCCTGCTTACAGAAGTGATTCTGAAACCTTTTTGGAATCCACCAGAGATGCAAGAGTGCCTTGAGTGCAAAGAAGACACAAACATACGCAATGATAAGGAACCACAACGAGGAGGAGAAGCAGTCTTGTTCCATGTCTGCCCAAAGCCCGCTCGATCTGTAGAGAAATATGGAGAGAGAGAGAGAGAGAGGGGAGAGGATTTATTGTCTGTCATATGTAGTAAGGATATATATATATATATATATATATAAAATTAATGTTAATGGGAGAGTATATGTAAGACGTTCCACTCTTGCTTTAAAAATCTCGTCTGATCTGATGACACCATAGACTATTATAATCGATTAATTATCTAATATATTCAAATAATATTCCATGTCATCATCTTATAATTAACTAATCATATCATATTTGGTGGAACAATTTTTTTTTTTTTTTTAAATACTATATGTACTCTACACTTAAAATTTGAATGTAGGTACTTTTACGGGAGCTCACATGAAGAAAAATAACATATCAACCCCTGCCATATCAACGAGTATATTTAAGGGAGTAAGATTTGAGAGTACATTAAAATTGTTTTAAAAGCAATGCTAGAGACCCTACATCAGTAATTTCCCATTAACATGCAAATTTTTTTTTATTATTATTATGCAGCCTCTTAGATCAGTTAATTCATATAAAAAGAAGAATTTTCCTTCCACCCTGACTTCGAGACATGCTCTGATATAAATGATTATGATTATGTGCTCCACCACTATGGCACTCACCACTATGGGCACAAGTTATAGCTTGTGAGAAGTCCCGTTTCAATGCCAAGATGTTAAACTTAGGTTATCATTATTCCTGTAAATTTAATATTAGCTGGCAAGAGAAAGAAATATTTTTTTTAATTTTATTTTAAGCTTACGTGTATTGACAAGGGAGAGAGAATTGACTAAATTAGCAATAGGAGAGAAAATTTTGCTAATCTTCCATGATCAGTCAACCCACCTTTTGTGTGTTTACTTTTTTATTTTGATTATTTATTTTAAAATTTAATTCCATTTTTGGTCCTAGATTTATAGGTGACATTCCACTTTTGGTCCTTTTTTATTAGAACATCCACATTTGGTCTTAGTATTATTGTGGCATGACCAATTTTGGTACTCCATCAACAAAATCGTTGAAATATCGTTAAATACAAAGATATTTTGATAATTTTTATACAAAGTGAGTTGACCCTACTATATTTGTATGTTTATTTTTTGAAAAAAGTCATAATTGAAGACCGAAATGCTTGTGTATTTAACGATATTATAACTATTTTGTTAATAAAGGACCAATAATGGTCATGCCACAGTAATACTAGGACCAAGTGTGGATGTTATAATAAAAAATGACTAAAATAGACTATTACCTATAAATCTAGGACAAAAAATAGAATTAACTCTTTCTTTTAATATTATTTTATTATTATATTTATAGTATAATAGGAAAATGAAACTCATTTTTAGAGTGAGAGAGATTTGCATGGGTGTAGGATAAAAAGGGGATAATTTACAAATTTGATAATATAAAAATGAGACCCATTTTAAAAAATGAGAGAGATTTGCAGGGATAATGATAGTCTTACCCCTCTAAGTCACGGCGTCCAAATATACTCCTTAGTTATAGATAAACATTTATTGCGAGATTGACTTATAACTAATTGTTATACTCCTTAATTTAAGCTAAACTTTTATTGAGAATTTGACTTACAATTTAATTGTTATAATCCTTAATAAAGATGTCATTAATCAGTGCAAACTTGAGGTTGTTATACCCCTTAATTAGAAATGAACATTTAATGTGAATTGGACTTATAACTTAATTTTGTTTTTATATACATTATAAGAAGATATAAAATCGTTCAAGCAATATCAATTGAGAGCAACATACAAATACATGCAAGCCAATTTCGAAATTTTAAAATTGTGTCCACATCCAATTTGTAAATGCAATAATTTTTTTTTCTTTTTAACATAAATAGAGACATCAACTATCCTCTACAATTGAGAAAGGCCATGGTAATCATCGAACAAGATCTTTTCAAAGCCAGTATGAACTCAAGTAAAGATACAAAGACCTCTATATGATATTGGAAGGGCATCTTAACAAGAAAGTCTGTCATCATATTTTGTTATCTATAGATCGACATGTATATATTAACTTGACACCTGGTCAATTAAACACATAAAACACTTGCATGTTTCAAGTTCACAATTAATCCCGGGATAAACTTTCCCCCTCAAGCCATCTTTAAGGGGGTTCATCAATTGAGCTTGCGTGAGAAATGGATCGGACTCCCTTCAAACTATGGTTATCAGTGATTATGAGAAGGTGATATGTACAATAATTTTTCTCTTTGTAGATATGTTGAATTCAATACCTCCAATTAATTCCGATTCAAAATCTCTAGGATTGCCTCAATTAAGTTAGGATTAATATTTGATGCACCAAATATTAATCCATTAAGTTATATTGTGGTGGCCAAGCACCTTGTGCTCAAATGGCATGTAGTGGCCTCCCTCAAATGAAAGGTCATGAGTTTGAGCCTCAGTGGAGGAGATATCGAAATTGTAATAGGGTCAGTTGTATTCAAAAAAAAAAAAAAGTACTTCTTCACTATCTTATTGTGTAGGGTCTTGAAGGCGAGAAAATTTAATATTCTGTGGTACGTGGATAAAATTTTAAGTAAGTTATATTTTCTCCTATTCCCCTTAATGATGGTTAAAATTTGCAATTCTGTAGTTTTGTTAATTATAATACACTAATTACTATGTACTAATATACAAATACAAATAATGGTCAATGTTTGACCCTTATGTTATAACCAAATAGTCAATTTTGTCTTACCTTTTCTAGTCAATTTTACCTCATGATTTCAACATGGCATTCAATTGGATCATTGCATTACTGGGATTAACAATCCAATATATTTACTTTTTATTTTAAAAAGACAAAATAAACTATCTAATTATTTAATTATGAAAATTTTATTACCCCTTTAAATTATAAAAAGTTTCATATTAACCCTTAAACTTTTTTAAAAAGTGTAATTAGAACATTTTTACAGTTTTACTTGTAAGTTACGTGCTATTGCAAGTTATATTTCTGCGTCTTTCACATGTAATTTTATTTGTATACCCACAATCAAAATTAATTTCACTTTCTATGAGTAAGTTTAGTCCGATCCATTGCATTTTCTACAATTTGTAGAATTGAAATGTGTGTGTCTATATATATATATATATATATATGGAGTTTGCTTTTTTCTTTATTAAAAAGTAAATATTTAAACTATATATTATTTATTATGTGGACTGCAATTGAAGTAAAAGCATATGTGTATGTATGTATGTGTAAATGCAAATAATTAGGCGGTGATGCATGCACAAGTGGGGGCGTCTCTGTAGGAGTCTCCGATCCGCAATTTCTGAAGGGATCATATGGAAGCTAGTCACACCGGTGGTGACCTCCATTTGCTTTTCTTTTTTCCTTTTTTAGATAACTAGACAAATCAACAGTCACTATCTGAGGGTATGTATTAAATAAACTCCTTTTGTAAATCATATTATAAATAATTTGTGTAAAAATTTGACCGAAAAAGTATTGACAAAAATTAAATTTATACGGAGTAACATTCTATTGCAAAAATTATATTTGACCGACTCAACCACCTGTTTTTTGGGTGATTAGCTTTGCTGCACACAGCTTGGAGAAAGCTAATTAAGAAGAGAGTCAACGTTACTGTTGAATAGAATGTGGATAATGTGAGGTGATGCAAGTCTTTCAATCGCATTCTTCAAGCAATTATGATTTCTAACCTAACTTAGCCCCACCCCAGCTCACTTGCATGACAACATACATTTTCTTCTTCTTTTTTTATTTTTATATTTTTTTGAATTGAATATTCGTTTAGTTTCAAATGGTTTCTCTTTTCAGCTAGTCTAACCCCCCCATTCAAAATTATGGTCTTTCCCTGTAACTTCACCAAATGCCCATTGCTCTCTGTGCGTTCCTTCATTTGGTTGTTATCATGGGACGTGATATAGTCTATTTAACTAATGATAGTAAATTTATAACTTTATAATTAGCTTACGCCCAACATGCAATATGAACAAAAGATTGTCAATTTCAACTAGAGAATGACCATCTCCATCTAAAGACAAAGTTGGGTATGAACTATGAAGGCAAGCATGCATGACAATTGCCTTCAACCCTTAAAAAAATGGAGGCATCAAAGTTATGGAGAGAACTTCATCTCTAGATTCATAAGAGATAATATAAAAGTATGTATGAAAGTAGTCATGACAGTTGTCTTCAACTTTTAAAAAATAATAATAATAAAAATAAGATATAATGTTTTTCTTCTTCATCTAGAGATGAATGTTTTGTTTATAGATGGAGACCATCATTCTCCGATTGAGACATTCAATTCCTAGTCGAGATTGATGGTCTCCAGTAGAAGGCAACTAATTTGGTTGCCTTCCCTTTTATTTGTTATTTTTTAAAAAATTTATATTAAAGGTAATTCAAAATTTATGCCATGTAACCAAGGTAATCCATTTAGTGTATACAAATACAACTTTTTTTTTAATCTCTTTATTCTATAAAATCACAACCATTCTGATTTTTCTATTGAAATTAAAAAAGATTATATGTTTGTCTCTTACTAATAAAATCACAAACATTAGTATTTTGGTTTATTGGTTTATATTATACTTTTTGGACAAAATAAACTCTAATAAAAGGTTGTCTATATATATATATATATATATATATATATATATATATATATATATATATATATATATATATATATATATATATATATATATATATATATATATATATA
>NC_044917.1:26221637-26247234 GCF_003576645.1 Ipomoea triloba
ATATATATATATATATATATATATATATATATATATATATATATATATATATATATATATATATATATATATATATATATATATATATATATATATATATATATCTAAAAACATAATAAATGTGAATGAAGGTTATACCCTTCATTTATGTCCGTTTTTTCCGTTAAGTTTTTTTGTACATTATGCTATAAAAGTTGTACTACATAATATTTTGGGCAAATATACCCCTACCGTTATAACTTCCGTTATCTTTTCCACTATTATTACCGTGCACATGCATCCACCATATATTTTCTTATCTTCTTCAATAATAATAATAATATATACACATTAAATATTAGAGTTATATGTTAGTTATTTTTTAAAATATAAATATTCAATTTATAAAAATATTTTACATTATTATTATTATTATTTACTATAGTAAAATTTAAATAAATTTAAAATTTTAATATAAAATACTAATATTGGGCACTTATTTTTTGCGCATCGCGCATAAGAAAAACTAGTATATATATATATATATATATATATATCAATAAATGTGTAACTTTATTATTGGAAAATGATATTTACCCTCCTAAATTTTTCATAATATTTTTAGTCCATTATGTTGCTTATACTCATTGAGTGCCATGAATTGGCTGATCCCATAATTAAATACTAAATAATCTAATTAAATTGTGTCACATCAGAAGAGAAAATTGGGAAGGAAGTTTTTAGGAGGGGCACCTAACATTACTCTTAATAGTTGTAACTTTTAATTGAGATAGAAAATATTCCTTAATTTAGAATAATAGTGCGCAGAATATGATAAATATAAATCTCAATTTATACAAGTATTAAGTCACTAGTAGTGTTGATTACAAGATTTATAATTTAATATTGGATTTGTTCATGAATTATATACAACTAGTACGTGGTATTGTATTTTGATTTTCGTTAGTTTGCTGTATCCTATGATTTGCATAATACGAAGGGCATAAAAGTTTCCGTTGTCTAATAATGTATGCAATTACGTTTGAAGTTTTCTACTTTGTAGACTAGACTTTTAGCGATACAAGTAGAAAGTGGTTCCCAGCTTCTTTATTTGCTTGCTTTGATCCAAAGGAATAATTGATGATCAGTATTGAGAAGACAAAGGGAAAGAAAAAGGGGATTAATGTAAGGGATCGGAAGACCGACATAAATATATAACAGTACTTAAAATACGTGTCATAATTTGATCGACAAAAATAACATAAATAATAATATATTTCTGATTGATTTTTGACTAGCGATCATACTTTTTTATAAGGTGTCGTCACATCATGCGATATAATTAGTGTTTGAATTTAAATCATTCAATCCAAATAGAAATAATTATTTGTTTATGTTTGCACAAGTTGTATTGTTATTAATTAGCTAGGATGGGTGTGGGTGGGGGGTGGGGGTGTGGAGGTTCGTTGAATTGAATTTTAGCAGAAGCTAGGAAACAAAAGATTGAAAGAGGTTGTATAGTAATGGGGAGATATGCGTTGGTTGTCCCCAAAAAACTAGGTGCCCCACGCTACAACGTTTCTCTTAATCTTGTCTTGACAGCACCAAGACATGTTGGCCTTATATCCCTCTTCAATGTCATTGGTCCTCCATATCCCCCCCTACGTACTACACCTATTTTTTGGTCACTCATCAAAATAACACGGTATTCTACATCAGCTACGCACTAGTAAATTAAAGCAAAGTTATTATGAGCTGATTTTAGATTAGTTACGTTGATCAATTTGGCAGTGTTACAGGAGAGACTATATTTTGTTTAGAAAAATTTCTATGATACAATCTTTTAATTTGATAAATTTATAGAATACGACTTTGTGACCATTAAAACTATCTAGTGATCATTGAGAAGATATTTGAAAGTGAAAGTAATGAGAAGGATCCACACTTGCACATTCTTAGCTATTCGAGAGCTACGTTGGTGATGCGTGCAAGACTAGGAAGCTAATTACAGCTCGGGTTAAATGTTAATTATAAGCTCTTCAAATTTTTCCGTCGGTTACGTTCTTGAGTACGTAGTAGTTATAAGTTTTCCACAAGACCAAATCCAAATTAAGTTTTAGAACATGGCCTAAGGAAGACTTTTGGAATGAGAAATTCATGTTCCGATCCATAGTTTGTTGAAAAAAAACCCCTAAATCGAACCCCCATGACAAAGTCAGCAGACATAATCTCCAACATCAAATGAATGACCTGCGGGCATTGGTGCTTCGGCGAAAATGAGAAATGATTCATATATATGCCGAGGGTCGCGGACAACATTATAAGCAACAACCATGATGTGTTCTTTTGAGCCCTAAATTTTCAAAACACGATCATCAAACGTTCCGCTGCGCAAGGGGACTTTTGAATGTGTTGCACATGGTTTATGGCTTCCGGGTTGTACTGTTTTGTCACTCAAACTGGTGGGTAATTCATTAAATTTCCTGGAAATTATTATTGATGTTTGCCTATGTTTGGCGTTTTACCATTTTTAGGCTAGCAAGGACAACATTATACTCATATCTCCTACAAAATTATCCTCATCATTTTGCATTAAAATCAAGTATATGTGCAGAGGGTCCAAATGGGAACATGATCATCTTGTAAAAGTGATGATTAATCATAGTCACCTAATTCATGTTTTAGTAACAAAAAAAAAAAGGTCAATTTTATAATATTGACGCACCCCTCTGAGAAGACCATGTGTGACAAGTTTGTCCAATACAATGTTGGCAAGAATCGAACTTAGAATCTTCTGATACTAGAATTATGTTTTATCTACTCAACCAACCTTTTGGGATCGGATTGTCAATTATATATCTTTGTGTAATCATTTGATGAGTTAATTCAACTGGAGGTCTCTTATCTTTTGTGGCAATTCCAGATTTAGTCCCAAACTATCGTTTTTACCATTTAACATCCAAACTATTATATTTTGGACACTTTTAGTCCTTTTGGTAACTTTTCTAGCAAAAGTCTATTTTAGGAAAGGGCAATTTGGTCTCTTCACTTATCTCTTTCTTTCTTTTTTTTTTTCACATGTTTTGCTCAAATTTTTGTTTTAAAAAATTGTTTAAGAAGGTTTATAAGGATGTATGTACATGTGAATTTGAATTTTTAAAAAAATGGCAACAAAAATGTGAAAAAAAAAAAAGATAAGTGAAGATACCAAATTACTCTTTTCTAAAATAGACTTTTGCCATCGGAAGGACTAAAAGTGTCCAAAATATAATAGTCTGGGATGTTAAATGACAAAAACGATAGTCTAGAACTAAATTTAGAATTATCACCAAAGAATAGGGGCCTCCGCTGGAATTAATCCTCATTTAATGAAGCAATGCTATTTTACAATAATTAATTGGCACATCAATAATAATGAAAAAGAAAATGAAAATATGTTAACTATCAGTGATAAAATATTGTCATTAATAAATCAACGAAATAAAATAATTATATATACACTGGAGAAAATGATTAAGAATGAGCATTTTTGTATATTGGATACATTTTCACATCATAACTTTCCTGAAACGTAACATTTCATTTAAATTTATATAATTAAAAAAAAAAGTTAAGATGAATGCACTTTGTAAACATATACATACAACATTATGATGTCAAAAGTGGGAAAAAGTAAGAAAAATGAGAGCTGTATATATGCACATGGCACACAATTCAACTTTGGAGTGGATGCATGTATGTATATACAGCAAAGTTGATATTCAGACTCGCATTTTGGCACTATACCACAAGTCAACTTAGCCTTCATGAATTGTGCATCCAAATGATCAAATAGTCTATATATGAATGTGTATATCATTCTTTTTTTTTTTTTTTTTTGGGCAACCACATATCTTAAAAATATAATATTTCTATTAAATAATAAAATTTTAGCTTGACATACTTCATACGTTACTATTCTCACCAATTTGTTTTTTTTTTTGTTTGTTTGTTTTTTTTTTAACGGCGACCCACTTTTTTAGACCAACTATCATGATATCTGTAGCATGAAGTACTTAAAAAATAAAGTTGATTAGTTGATTTTGGATATGGAGCAACCTTAAATCTACAGACCAACTGTTCCATCTAAAGAGATGCCTAAAATTCAGTGAGGAAATTAGTGTCTTAGGCTGGAAATTCCGGGTACACAACAAAAAAAAGTAAAAATATTTCTATGTACTCATGATTAATGTAACTATTTGTGCATGCATTATTAGATACCACTGCAAATTTTACTAATTCGAAGGGACAGATATTTGATGTTCTTCTCTTCTCCTCATCCACAACCTATGGTTAACGTTGTTGTGGGATTTCTGTTGAATAATAATGAACTGAAATGACGTGCATGTGATGAGAGCCTAGGCGTGATCACACTATGTGCCTCGTTTGGCTTTTTAATTAATTATTGTTTTCTTTTTATACTAAAAATCATGCATGCTTCTTCTTCGTCTTCCTTTTCACATGATTATGAGGGGCTGAGTTGCCAACTACCTATACAAAACACCACTCATATATCTAGCCGAAAGAAATTTGGATCCATGCTAATTATGCTTTAATTTGACATTTATACCTATGAAACGATGAGTTGGTTATTGGGTTACGGCTCAAAAAGTTAAGTTCAACATCCTATCATCGACATTAGTTAATGAATAGAAAAAAAAATCAAAAGATAAATTGAGAATTAAATTACACAGACGTTATATTGTTGTTTATTTAAAGAATTTTTTTTACCAAAATTAAATATTAAATTTTAATGACAATTCAACGACATTCAAATTTAACATATACAAGCATAGAAGCTAAGCTTTATATATAATTAGCACATTATATATATAATCCTAATCATATAAGAACCATTCACCAGATGATAACTTGTGGATAAATCGAAACCATATATATGAGATGATGAGTTAAATTAATACAAATGAAAGCTGCTAACTAACTAAAGTGTGTAAAAGGTTGCTGCTAAAGGAACAATCAATAACACATGCATTAAGAATCAATTAAAACCAGACAACTAATTTATTATTATGTACTATGTGGTGTATGTTGCACATGAACCAACCAACACAAACAAGATCACTGGATGGATGGGTACATATATGATAAAGCTACCAATAGAAAATCCGTAATTACTATTTAAAGGTATACACTGAATATATTTTTCCGTAATAATTTACAAATTACATAAGAGAAATAAATAACACTAGAAAGACCATGTATACAGCAAGTTCGATTGAGGAAGTAGTTAAAAATTGAATTGAAGAAATTAAAATAAAATTGTCGTCTGGTGGCTAGAGTTACAAGACAGATTTTTCCGCAAAACGCATCTTTTTAAGTAGTGGTTACAAATTTTTCGGAAATCAAAATATTGTAAAAACTTTGAGAACACGAGTCCTAAAAGAAATGGGAAACAGCGTTAAGGGTTTTGTCTGTTTGTACCGACCAAATAGAACAGCTTTGAATCATGTTGTCCCATATTATCCCTACCGGCCATTTTTTCTCACTGTAAATCCACAAATTAAACCCTCTTCTTCTTCCCCTCCTTACAACCTAATTATATATCCTCAGAGCTCAGGCATACCTTTGAGCATACAGTCTGGCCTCAACACCCTCATCATTCTGTTCTAGTACAACGTTAATCTTTATTATATTAATATAATATAATTATAATATGGCGTTTTGATGATAGTATATATGTGGAAGAAGCTAAGGCAGATAAGAATTTCTGCGAAATGTTTTGTCTGTTGTAAGCAACGTTTGTGTCCGAATTCAGGCCGTGTCTTCCGACCTAGAAAACAACATTATATTATCATATCGCTCCCTGGCCTTATCCCGTGCTTAGCAACATGCAAATTAAAATTTTAATTTAATACAGAGAGTTAGCATTCCACTTTTCTGATCGGACCGGCGGCTCAGACCCGGTCCCCCTTGGTCGCCACCTGTCAAATCTCTTTTAATTTCCGTCTTATTCCCGCGTTTCCTGGACGGCTACTTTATGTCCAATTTCGTCTTCCTCATTATTATTTTAAAGAAAATTCTATTTTTAACTGTTGTACGTAATAATTATAGTTAAGGCAAATTCAAGAAAAAAAATTATTACGTCAATTCCTAAAATTTATTTCCACATTCTATTTATTCACACAAATTTTTTATACAAACATTTTTATTAAGACTCATAAAATAAGATAATTTATCATTATTTGTCATGTTAGAGAATAAAAGTAAGAGAATAGAGTTTGAGAGTTCATGTAGTAGAACTCATTTAAGAGTAAATTTTTGAACAATTGCTTATATTGCTCGAGAGTATATTATAACTAGATACATTACACCCAATTTATGTTAATAGATATTAACAAACTAATGGTGGAGAGAAAATGCATTTCCTACTCCACTTAATTTCAAGAAGTGAAAATTTTTAGAATTTGGTAAGAGGGACTTGCAATTCTATGAAATTATAATTTCACAAATTTGAGGAATTGTAAATGTTGAATCAAAAGGTTGATCACAATTGTTTGGCAAAAAGAAATCCAATTCAAGTCAAAAAAAGGAGTACACCAAGATTAGAAATCAAATCTCAAACAAACTAGGAATAACACCAATACTGTTTTGGTTTTGATTAGTTGGCTATTTAAAGGACCTCTCACCATTACACCATTCACGAATTCCCTAGCTAATATTGTGAGGCATAAGAGAGTTTGAGAGGATTCTAAATTCCCCTAGAAAGTAGTGCATGTGTTTAGGTTACAATAGATTAGATAGGAGAAGATCAATCTATTGTATAATTTCTGGTCCCAAAACTATGTACTTTGAATATTAAGCTTTTAGTGGATTTAGGCAAATTCTCAAGACTGAGAAGTGCCTCGCAGAATAGGGTTTTTCNGAAGAATACTAGAAATTGCTGGGGAAGCCTATAACTTAGGAGAACCCATTCCTGAAAACAGGTTAGTAAAAAAGGTGTTGCGATCATTACCAGAAAGATTTATGATGAAAGTAACAGCTATTCAAGAAAGCAAAGATCTCAATACCTGCAAGTTAAGTGATCTAATGGGAAACCTTAAAACATATGAGCTTGAGATGCTGCAAAACAAAAAGCCTAATGGCAAAGGAATAGCCCTTCAATCAAAACAAGACACCAACTCAGATGAAGATACTGAAAAAATGGAAGAATCCATTGCTTTGTTGACAAAAAACTTCAACAGAGTTCTCAAGAAATTTAACAAATTCAGAAATAAGAACAAGAGTTTCTCAAATAATCAAGGGAGTCCATCATTTGCACAAAACCAATCCGTCAATTCCAAGAAGAAAGGGAATCCAAACCTTGATGGAATACAGTGCTATGAGTGCAAGGGATATGGACATATTCAGTCAGAATGTCCAAATTACCTAAGGAAGAAGAACAAAACATATGTAACAACCTTGAGTGATGACTCAGATAGTGAAGAAGAAAACAACACAAATTTTGTGGCCTTTTTCACAAATCATGAAGGCGATGATGAATCAAAGGAGGACATGCAAGATCTATTAAACTCGTATACACAGCTGCACGCCAAGTGGGAAGAAATCATCAAAGTAAACTTAAATCTCATGCAAGAAAATCACTTCCTTAAAAGTGAAGAGGAAAATGAAATACTTCTTCACAAAGAAACCCAAGAAAAGTTAATGAAATCACTAAAAGAGGAAGACAAGTTGCTACAGGAAATAAGAAGACTAACTGAAAATGCAGAACAATCAAACTTATCAACAAGGAAAGATTCTGCAGTCGAAAACAGAGAAGTGTTACAACATCACTTTCAACACCGTAGAAGAATCAGATGTTACTACTGTCACAGATTGGGACACATCAAGGCACACTGCTACAAAAGACAAAATGATCTCCATAACAGAATCTGGGCAAAGCAAGAACAAAAACCAGCCCAAAGAGTCTGGGTCAGAAAAAATCAAACTAGGAATAACACCAATACTGTTTTGGTTCTGATTAGTTGGCTATTTAAAGGACCTCTCACCATTACACCATTCACGAATTCCCTAGCTAATATTGTGAGGCATAAGAGAGTTTGAGAGGATTCTAAATTCCCCTAGAAAGTAGTACATGTGTTTAGGTTACAATAGATTAGATAGGAGAAGATCAATCTATTGTGTAATTTCTGGTCCCAAAACTATGTACTTTGAATATTAAGCTTTTAGTGGATTTAGGCAAATTCTCAAGACTGAGAAGTGCCTCGCAGAATAGGGTTTTTCCCAAACTGCGTTATCAAGTCTCTTGTGTTACAACTATTGTTTTAACATCTCTGTGTGCTGCGCATTACATTTTTCAGTAAATCTAACATCCTCCCCCTTTTTTTTTAGTACAATTAACTCTGTTACAAGCCAATCAAATGAAGCACAAAGAGTCAAGGCATGAACCCACCCCCTTCCATGTGGGGGTACAACTGGATGCCACTAGACCACAATTCCCATATATACCAAAAATTATAATCGAAATTTTCAATAATTCTATTATTGTCTATCAAACAATAGAATTTGAATTTTTACTTTATTCTCAAATTATTTACTTTTTACGAAATTATAATTCCTTTCTCCCTAATTTCCTCTCATAATTGCAACCAAACAGCTTGTTAATTAGTACTCCATCAACAAACCATTGCCCAAGCTTGCAACGTACCAGCTGACTATAGCTCACAATTGTACCCTAATTCTACCAGAAGTGTTTTTGCCTTATAAGAGAACCATTTTTTAAAAGGAAGAAATTATAATTCATTAAATCTCTAGCAAGAACGTCAACAAGGAACAGAGGAGGGGTATCAAACCACTCCTCGCAACCTGACACAAAAATGGCCTCTTGAGCAAGAACATGGGCGACACAGTTCGCAGATCGCCTAACAAAATTGAACTGGACATCATTTATCAAAGATGCCAATTCTTTAACATCGTCTACAAGTAAACCAAAAGCAGAATGAAAAGAAATACAAAATAAAGCATTAAATAAGAGCTGAGAATCCGTTTCCACGTCCACATTGCCCATACCCGTATCCTTTAGCCAGCTGAGTGCCTCACGCATACACATAGCCTCCGCTTCCCTCACCGCATACAATCCATTCACCTACATGTTTTTTGCCACTAGGAATCGCCCATCATCATCACGTGTAGCACCCACTGCACCCTAATCCCATAACATTGTGATTATGGTCTAATGTCGCATCCGTGTTCATTTTGAGCCTTCCCCGTAGATGTCTTTTCCACTTTTCACCACGGAATCTCTCGGTTAGCACCGTAGGAGTTTCGTTCGCTGCTCTCCAATTAGTCAGAAACGAAACCACACGCTGCAGCATCATATTAATGTCAATGGGGTTTAGGGTTTAGGGTTTAGGGTTTAGGATTGGGCCCAAACCGAGGTGTGGTATGAAAATCCTCAGACCATCGACAAGGCCATCCTATTCGTTCAAGAGATGGCTAACGTCGAATAGGGCATAAGGATACTTAGCGCAAAAAAAAAAGAACATATCGCGAGGGAACTCACTCGGATTGGATCTCTCAACGGGAGGCTTGGGGGAAACTCGACAACGCTCATTGATCTATTCTACGTAGATATCAAAATAAACAACCAGAGTGTAAGAGCCATGATAGACACGTGAGCAATGCATAACTTCTTGCGAGCGATCGTAGCCCAACGGTTTGGGTATCTACCTGCATAAGAGCATTGCCATAATGATGACCGTTAATTGTGAGGCCGATCCCATCGTGAGAAAGGCGAAAATAGGTACGCTTTCAACTTGGGGATTGGGTTGGCACGACCAACTTCGTTGTTGCCCCTCTTGACAATTTTAAAGCAGTCATAGGGATGGAGACCTTGCGGAAATATCACATCGTGCCCTCCCCGCATAACAACCTTAACATCGTATATGAGCAAGGGGTTATTCATATAGTCCCCATGGTTAGAGAAGCAAAAAAAAAAAAAAGACATTCAAGGGGCATAAGCCATGCAACTCATTAAGGGACTAAAAAGGGATGCCCGATATTTCTAGCCACCATTAAGTTTGAAGAAGATACGAACCAAGGGGAGATCCCCGCTCTTACCCAAAACGTCCTAGGAGGATTTCGCGATGTAATGCCAGTTGAACTCCCAGCGCAACTCCCGCAACGAAGGGAAATATATCACAAGATCAAGATCCAACCCGGGGCCAATCCACCTGCCTTTGCCCCTTATCGTATGACTCCACTAGAACTTGAGGAGCTAAGGAAGCTACTCAACGAATTACTCCAATCCTGTCAGATCCGTCTCTTAAAAGCGCCCTATGGTGCCCTAGTCTTCTTTCAAAAGAAACATGATGGCAGCCTGAGGTTGTGCATCAACTACCAAGCCTTAAACAAGGTAACCGTAAAAAATAAGTATCTAATTCCATTGATCGCTGACCTTTTGGATCATTTGGGACATGCAAAGTACTTCACCAAGATGGAGCTTCGAAAATGGTACTATCAAGTACGCATAGCCCAAGGAGACAAGCCAAAAACGGCTTGCGTAACCCGCTACAATGCTTATGAATGGTTGGTCATGCCCTTTGGACTGACCAACATCTCTGCAACATTCTGCACCTTAATGAATCGAGTTTTCCATCCATACCTTGACAAGTTTGTCGTGGTATATTTCGATGATATAGTAGTTTATAGTCGTACACTTGAGGAACATGCGGAGCACCTCTAGAAGGTATTCAAGGTCTTAAGGAAAGAACAAATCTACGCCAAAGAAGACAAATGTGAATTTGCTCAGACCGTAGTACACTTCTTAGGACATGTGATCTGACAAGGGGAAATTCGGATAGATGATGCCAAAGTAAAGGCGATCCGGGAGTGGGTGATGAGTAAAAGTGGTGATAGTAAAAAGAGGGTGTGAATCTCGTTCTGCTGAGGATTGGGGCTATGGCACGTACTTGTATGATATGTAGAATTCTAGACACTAAAGTCTTGGAATTCACTAGAATCCAAGCAAACTAAGATTAATGAATGGAAATAAAAGGATGCAATTTAAACAAGGGATAAACTATATGATAAAAGAATGAGTCCAAATTAGGGATATTGCTATCTTGATGCACTAACAAGTTCAAACTACTTTCGCAATCAATAAACAAGAATTAGAGTAGCATTGACCCAATGCACATAAATTTGACCCAACTTTAAAACAAAAAAATTAACACGTTTTTGAAATTTTTGATTAATTAAAATTGATTGATGGATATATTATAAATGGAGCAAGGAGACCCGGGGCACCAAGGTAGAGCCTCGTACTCAACCCGGGTGGCCCAAGTCGAGCCCATGCTTGGGCCTCGGCCAAGGCCACTGCCCAACACCTTGGCTCGAGTGCTCGGCTGGGGTGCTCGGTTGGTGTGCCGAGGGGGTGTTTGGTTGGGGGTGCCTGGGGACGCTCAACTAGGTGCTTGGGGGGCCGAGGCGGTGCTCGGCTGGTGTGCCGAGAGGGTGCTCGGGGGCTGCTCGACCGAGGGGGTGCTCAACCAAGCGCGATCCAAGTTTGTTACAACCAATTCAACTCCTCCTTTTTAGGGAGGCAGTTGCAACTAACTCCCCTTTTTAGGGAGGCGGTTATGGAGTTTAACATGTATAAAAGGCTTCCTTATTGTCTCATTAAGACATTCCTATCTTCTTTGTCGTAACTTACTCTTGTAAAAGCCATTACACAATATTTTAATACAAATATTGTCTCCATGACACACATTCCTTGTATTTTCTATCGCACTATTAGCCGTTTATACTTTCCTTATTTTATTAGGTTTAATAATTCAGACCACTTGGGTTAATTAAATCCGTCATTGATATTTTTTTTTAAATATCTGTTTATTAGAAAACAACACGAAAACATTCTTGCTCAAGTTTTTACGAGTTTGGAAGATGCATTGTTTTCAAACGAGTTTCTGGGAGTTTCATAGAAAAAAAAAAGTTTCAATGAAGAAATAGTTGGTTTGACTAATGAATAGTAAATAGAACAGGTAAAACGGGACAGAGGGAGTACATTTTTAGCCCATAGAACAACAAAACTATTAAACTCTATTAAAATTTTACTTAGTACATAGATATTTTAAAATTTTATTATCTTTGTTTTTTATGACATTGTTGGTTTTGGTATTTCATTTGCAAAATAGAGATTTGAAAACATTCTTTCCTAAATTTTCCTTTTCCAATTGTGGCTCATTGTCCCTATTTTCCATACATGACCATATTGAAATCATGTTTTTTTTTTAAAAAAAAATTTTTAATTTTATAATAAAATATCGAGACTAAAAATGATTATAATTAAAGAAGAAACATTAAAAAGTACTAAAATATCCATGTACTAAATAAACTTTTAATAAAATTTAATAGCTTTTGATAGGGAATATACCCCGGGTGTATAGCCATACATCTAGTCGGCACATACCTCTTGGTCCACAAGGAACGACATCCGATCCGGACCGACCCTATTCTTCACAACAACCTGACCCAAGCTAAGGCATGAATCGATGGCTAATTATGTATGTTGTAACAAAACCCGACCTCAGGTCAGGCCTAACTTGGGGGCCTCAACCCGACCTCTCGAGTCGATAGCCTTTTTGCGCCCAGGAACAATAATCACGAAGTGACATTGTGACCAATCACATCATCTTGAGACTGTTAGGCATCTCAAGGCACGCGGACCAATCGATGCGGTCGTCGAGCCCACCAAATGCATGTGGAACACGTGGCAGGCATGCCTAGAGACGACATGTGCTCCCTCCTCACTCCTATCAATACCACATTAAATGCTTGAGAACGGGGCTTTTGGGGCATTTCCAAGTTCCAACTATCCATAATCAGCTCAAGACTCTCTGGCTCACTGTTACCTTTCTCGAACTCATCCATTTAAACCAACAAGCAGACCCACTTGGGTAATAATACAAATCGAACTCGAATACTTATCCAGAATTAAGGGTGTATATTGTAATGGTAAAAAGTTGTGGAATAAAAATTAGTAAGGAACAATTGAGGAACTAAAATTGTATTCAATAAAAAAAACACTATATATCCTTCGAAAGTTTTGGTGCATAATAAGTAACCCATTAAAATATATTATATTGAGTAGAATTTATCTATAACTTTGAAAATATCTCAAAAAACGTTCATTATTGACTTTATATATATGCATTCTTTTGTGATGAATCAAGTAGTGGGGTGTCTTCAAGTGAAGCCATTTTGTTCAATGTCAAAACACACCAATTATTTTGTCACAATACTTTTGTTCCAATTATTAACATGCATGCATTTCACTTTTGGATAAACTCATAAACCCTTCTTCAGCTACATGTAATTCCTCCCCACTTTTTATATGCTTGACTAATGACTAGACCACTACACACACAACATTCGTTTCGCATGCAAAGGTACAGCTTAGCACATTATGGGAATGATAGTGACAACCCATGACAACTCAATTCACCCAAGAAGAATACCATATTATGTGCATAAATTTTCAACTAATTATCATTATGGAGTATTCATTTGCTAGCTTTTTCTTTTATGATTGAAAGCGAATACTGAATGTACTAAGTAATTCCTAACTTTATGCTAATCTTGTAAGTGCGTGTCTCGACCTTTGCGGTCGAGATATATATTAAGCCCACTTAAGTGGACATAAGACTTGTAAAATGTTTTTTCAAACATCCCATCAACTTTTATCCTTTCAATGATGATTCATGACATGGCCAATCTAATTGACCCGTAACTAAACGTCGCGTATCTCTCGTCAGCAAGATTATTGGCATGTGTTTCTACGTGTAGCACTATAAAAACCAATTGACTCCTTAGAATAATTGATTGTTTTTACATCATAACTCTCTTAACACAAACCCATTCGTCAAGAGGTTCCTGACCTATAAACTCCAACATATCATGTGTACCAAGAAAATAACACTTAAAGGAGAGCATTTTTCAAGACCACTAGTCTCTTAACACAATCCCACTTCAATTCACTACTCGTTCGGTGGCAATTTCACCACATTTTGACATTGACTTTCAAAGTCTTATCAAGTTTATTCCTTTCTTCACACAATCTATCTTCCTAGTGTTAATTTCATGCGCAAATATATAAATTTCGAATGTCAATTCTTATATTTAACAGAAAATGACCGTCAACCCCATAAACCTAAAATTTAATTCCAACACATTAAATTAGAAGTTCTTGACTAAGACCCTAGTCAATTTTAAACTTTGTATAAAATAAAATAGAGTTGATATCCAAAATGTTTCATTGGCGTTGTCATAATTTTCAATTTCGTCATCGATTATGTAAAATTTACTCAATTTAATCATTCAATGTACTAAATTAAGTAAAAAATTCAAATTTAGTGGATCACTTCGGATGAATTGATAGTTCAAAATTAAATTGAAACTTATGATATAGTCAAGTAGTTCAAAATTAAATTGAAACTTATGATATAGTCAAGTGGCAATTTTAGATAGGAAAATGCTTTTTTCCCTTCGTGATTTTCCCTCCAAACTTCCTCTCATAATGTGACTTTCATATATTGGATGCCAATGAATTGACTGACCCCAACACTAATTACAAAATAAATATAGCTACTAAAAAGATGGTGCCGCCTCAAAAGGGGACTTTTTTTAGGGAAAATAGAAGAGGGCGGGATTTGTAGCATTGCTCTTTTAGATTTGTCAAATTATTATGTGGACCATGATCCACACAATGCTGTACGTATAGACCATAAAAAGTATATTTTTAATATACTACAAGTACATTATTTTTGTACTAAATGTATACATTATACAAAATAATATAATTTTAGCATTCAAATAATGTACTTTTCCTGAATACAAGGTACATTTTTAATATACTAAAATCACATTATTTGTGTACTGAATGTGTATTATCTGATAGTATACAAAATAATATACTTCAAGTAGTCAAATAATGTACTTTATGTACATAAATAATGTAATTTTTATTTATAATTCATATAACTATGTGGACTAATAATAATTGTTTAGATATTCTCTCAATATTCAAAAAAAAAAAAAAGAAAAAGAAGATATTCTCTGAATACAATACTATTCAGTCAACTAAAAAGCCCATTTGAAATACTCTAGGTGTATAAAAACTAAAAGCCCATATACGCAAGAATAGGAATCCCAACCCGCAAATTATTGTGTGGACCATGGTCGACATAGCTGTGTGGACCATGAATATAAGATACATTATTTTTGTACTGAAGGTACATTATTTTATAGTATTATAAAATAATATACTTTCAATACAAAAATAATGTACTCTAAAATAATGTACTTTCAGTACAAAAATAATGTAGTATATTAAAAATGTACTTTTTATTTATGGTCCACTGTGTGGACCATAGTCCATGCAATAATGATTGATCCCAACCGCATTGGGCCAACTTATTATTTAATTTAATGGGCTATAAAAGGGTTCGCGGGAGTTAGTGGATGGGCATGAAAAGTACCCGAATTGTGAGAGACCCAGATTATGCAACCCGAATTAAGGTCGGGCCGGATGACTCGATCAATCCTAAACCGTTCATTCTGAAGGAAATTTGTGAGGTTCATTCCCCCCACACGCCCGCCCTATCTATCATCTCCAATCTCCAGTACAAAGACAAATCTTCCCAACACACACTATACTCATCCCGACGCAGCACTTCCTCCGTATCTGATATTCGTCTCTCTCTCTTGGCATCATGAGTACTTCACTACTTTCTCTCTCTCTCTATACGCGTTATATGTATATCTGGACTTTTGGCATGTTTTTTTTTCCTGTGATTTTTGTGTGAAGCGAAATGAGGTTATTCTTCTGATGTGTGCAGGTTTGGGGAATAAGATCAGGATTGGAGCTGACGGTATTCACTTAAATTTCTACATTAGCTTCTTCCGATCTTAATTTGTATTTTGCTTATTTGACCGGCTAATCATTTCTGCTTATGACTGGAAACTTTTGATTTTAATAATTTTGTACATCAGGATTTGGGAAGATCAATCGGTTTTTATCCAGAATTTCTCGCCGAAAAGATGATTCTAAGCAGCTCTCTGGCGTCAATGATTCGCTAAAAGCAGCCAGTTACAAGGTATTTGCATATTCGATGACATTTAATTTCTGCATTGATTTGCTCTTTTTTCTCTCAAATAAGCGATCCCTGAAACTGTGGTATGTATGTCTTTGGTGCTTTTTTTATTTCTATAATGTGGAATTTCATTGGATATATTACATCTTTGATTAAATTAGATGCAATTATTTTTTGAAACCTAGAGAGTGAGCTGGAGCAAATTTAGTTACTAGTTATTGCTGAATTGGCTTTGGCATCTATATTAAAGAATGTAATCTCTGTTATTCATTTAAAGCTAAATAATTTTGGACTTTCTGAATTGAATGATCTTAATCTTCGTTATGTAGGTTCTTAGCAAATATATAAAGTTATAGCTGTTCTTGCAGTTTCAAACCTAGCAAGTTGCTTGCTTAATTCTAGTGTTGAAACTTGAAAGTGGTACTGATTGTTATTCCTCAAACATCCCTAATTGTTTTTTTGGAAGGTGTGAAATACATGATGTCAAATATTTTTTGCAGCTCGGATAGGTTCATCATATTGATTTTGTCTGACCTCATATTAAGCATGATACTATTGACTTGACTTTCATTATATGCTTTAAAATGTAACAAAATAGAGCATCTTTGCATGCCGTCGGATAGGGGTTTGAAGATTGACAATTAAGCTTGTACTGGTAGATAGGGAACTAACTTAACACTGCCATGGAAGTAAACTTTTGAATTAAAAACCACCAATCCACCATTTTGAGCTTCAAGCTTCTAGGTTTTTCTGTGTCTTGTGCTCCATTGAATGAAACAGATACCAAGACCTTTTCTTATCATCACTTAATCTATTAGCTACCATCCCGCTTAAGGTATTTCCTTAAGGTCTTCTGTTATCCTCATGGTTTCTTTTTGTGTCTTGGTTTACTTAATTAATATTCATGCATTAACCATGGAAAAGAGAATGCATTGTAGTTTGGTGGGCAGAGGGAAGTGATGGTTCCCTTTTGCTTTTTGCCTTTTTATGCAAAGTGCTAATTACAGTGAAATCTTACAGACTTGCTTTTAAGTTACTATCAAAGTTCTAGATGCTCATCCAAGTCTTAATCACTATGTAATTGTTTACTGACAGATAAGAGTCTGAAAATGAGCTTGAATAGATAAGTATAGCCAATAGAGAACAAACGTTATTGCCTGGATGGGTGCATTTCAGAAGGAAAAATAAAAATTGTAGCCTCAAATAAACTGGATGTCTAGGTTTGTAACATTGTGTCAGACACGTTTACATTTTGCACATCACAACAGAACCAAGATCACAATGATTTGCATCATAGTATTTGAATTTGTTCTTATGCTATAAAATTTCCTTAAATTTATTCATCCAATAGGTTAATATTTCTACTGACTTAATTCCTGGATAGACTATTCAAATAACCATTTACTTTTGTGCATTGGATCATACATATATTATTTGCTCTGTTTTTTTCAAAAGATTGACCAAGATGGGCTTGGATCTGCTGGTACAAAGTCATTTGGAGCATTAGCTCTCTTCGGTGCTGGAGTCTCTGGGCTTCTTGGTTGTGCAACAATTTCCTGCTCAGATGAGGCAGAGCATGGCTTAGAGTGTCCGAGCTATCCTTGGCCTCACAAAGGCATCATCAGTTCATATGACCATTCTTCGTAAGTAGATATGTGGCTGCCTCAAAGTTTTTGGAATGTTCTTGAGAAAAGTGTCATTTGGGATTTAGGGTCAACTTAAGATTGAGTTTATGTTTAGAACTTCTTCATTAGGTTTAACAAAAAAAAGTAATAATAATAATTGCAAGGGTGAGAAATTGTGATATTTTTATTTTTGCAGCGTCTTGACATACACAGGTATAGTGGCATGAACAGGACGCAATTAGTTTAGGTTTAGCCATCATTTTGGTTGTCTAGCTTAGATAACCTCTGTTAGAAGTAGCACCCTTTTCTAGTTTCATTAACTTAGTTTGTGAAACAGAATTCGTCGAGGCCATCAGGTTTACCAGGAAGTGTGTGCATCTTGCCACTCAATGTCACTAGTTTCTTATCGTGATCTTGTTGGTGTGGCATACACTGAGGAAGAAACCAAGGCAATGGCTGCCGAGATTGAAGTGGTCGATGGCCCTAATGATGAAGGTGAGATGTACACACGTCCTGGGAAGCTGAGTGATCGGTTTCCACAGCCTTATGCAAATGAAGCTGCTGCAAGGTTTGCTAATGGAGGAGCTTATCCACCTGATCTAAGTCTTATTACAAAGGCATGCTCTTTCGTTTAATACTTTTAACAATTTTGATAAATGGTTATTCATCTAATATCTGATAACTCTTTCCCAAACCTGGGTTACAGGCCCGGCATAATGGTCAGAATTATGTTTTTGCTCTTCTAACTGGCTACCGTGATCCTCCTGCTGGTGTCTCGGTAATTTTGCTCCTCAAACTGCTTTTAGTTTTGTTTTAAATGAGAAAATAGCATGCAGAAAAATATATAGTGATTGAGGGACAAACATTAATTTACATAATTCTTCCAAATTCATTTTAATGCCTCAACCAAATGGGAACAAAAAATGTCAAATTTATGATTGATGTAATCTCTCTCACTACAGATTCGAGAAGGGCTTCACTATAACCCTTACTTCCCTGGTGGCGCAATTGCTATGCCTAAAATGTTAAATGATGGTGCTGTTGAGTACGAAGATGGTACTCCTGCAACAGAAGCACAGGTGCAGATCTTTCGTCTGCTTTTCCACTATCTTATATTTTTGTCTAGCCAAGTTACACATCTCATAGTTTGCCAAATTTACAGATGGGAAAAGATGTTGTAACATTTTTGTCATGGGCTGCTGAGCCAGAAATGGAAGAGAGAAAGCTGGTATGTCACAATGTTACCTCCCCCTTTCTCTTCACATCATCTGTTTAAAATCCTTTTCCATTCTTGTTCTCTATATGTCATTTATTGTATAATACATGAGAAATTGGTAACTTTCATCTCAATTCTAATTACTAAACCGCTATTTAGCGCATCAACTATAGTGTTCATCTATGGCTGAGATTAAGAAATATCCATTTTTGGACTCATTAAATCTTTTATATTTTTCTCTAATCAACATGATGTTTGACACTATTTATATGCTGTTAGTTACCATAACTCATGGGGCTGGTGGATTCAAATCTGCCTTCCCAGTTATGTCAAGTTCATTTATATCTGTAGTGTCAGAAAAATGGGACCAAGAAATTAGATGGAAAATGAAGATGACGGGTATATGTATACCATTTGACTTGTGCAGGAACCCTAGTTTCTATATGCCTTATTCCCTTGATTCGTCTCTTTGATTGTTTGGATTCAAAATATTACTAACATTGATTATTGATCTTATGCCACATTGACTTTCTCGTCTCAAATATATTATCTAATCCTGTTGCAATTTGAATACTTGCAGATGGGTTTCAAGTGGATATTTGTGCTATCACTTGCACTTCTCCAAGCAGGTTATTACCGTCGGTTAAGGTGGTCAGTTTACAAGTCAAGGAAGCTGGTTGTGGATGTTGTCAATTGAGCCTTTGGACCTGTTTTTTTCTCCGAATTTGTATCCATGTGAAAGGATGAAAAAATAATACTCCGTGATGAATGAATTTGACCTGTAAAATTTCTATTGAATAGCGTAGACCGCTAGAAAAAAGCCAGATAGAGAGAAGAATCTCTCGAGTATTCTTTATCCTTTTTGGGGGGGAAATAAGTCGCTGATATACCGATTTCACGTTTTCTGTTGCAGTATTCAGCTATCTCATTTATTTCAACACATTTGCGTTTGTGTTCAATGTGTAATTGTTGCTAGTCTACATGCTGGAGTTGCTTCACTTGCTTGTTAATGGATTCAGAAATCAGAGTACTAGGTGTGAACAATAGTAAAAGTCATTTATTAATATTCATAGACCATGTAACTAATGAAATTTCATACAAGGATAAAAGTCTGCAGAGGGTAAGAATTGAACTCATGACCGACCATTCAAGTATAAAAATTATGATTCACTCACTTGATTATGTAATGTGACTTGCTTTGCTTTCACTTGGTATACACCTCTTATTCCCACACAAAACAATTGGAGTGTTGTTACACACCATATATGAAGATGGAGAAAATTAAGGTAAGAGTCCAAGGCATTGAAGCTTAAAGCAGTGAAGGAGATTGGACCTCAACCAATTAAACACTACAAATAAAGATCCTTTTGCAGCAGCGTGCATAGAACTACAAAAGACCGAGTGGAACCTGGTGAGATGGTACGATGAACATTGCCAATGGATACTGCAATTTAGCATTAAAAGAGAAGAATTGAATCCATGAACCAAAAAAAAAAAAAAAAGATTAAAAGGGATTAGAAAGTTTAACACCACCCAGATAGCGCAAATGAAAAATGTCCTACATGATCATGGAAAATATAATTTGAGAATGAGAGTTAGGCTTTTTAATCTTGGGAGTAAATAAACTTACCTATGACCAAGAAATGCTATTACATTCATGAATACATACATCTAGCTCATAACAGTGAAATTTCCTCCATCCAGTTGGTTAGAAATGGCAGTGAATTGTTGTGAACTTAATATATTATGACCGAGTCAAGTAGTTTATAGCTCAATGACACATATGTGACTCACCCAAATGAAAGATCATAGGTTCAAATCCTAATAGTGATATTTACTCTTTGTGCTTGAATAGTAAAATGGATTTGAAGAGTATCAACACAATTTTTAGCATCCATTTGTAAAGCATGCACTACATATCTCTAATATGATTTAAGATAAATGTTGCAATACTTTATAATCATTAACTACTCAATCAATCACCTTACTTTATTTAGGGATCAGAAAGTAATTAATTTGTAAAAAGAATATTTTACATGAAGATCACATAATTTATTTCTAAGGAAGAGCTAATGACTTGATAAACAAATTTTTTATAGAACTATTTTTTAAAAAAAAAAATTATTTTAATCAAGATAACATCGTATCCTTTTTAAAAACTAAATTAATTATTTTTTTTTAATGAAGATACAACGTTGATTAAAAAAAAAACTAAAAACTAAAAACCCAGTGTTTGACTATAAAGATTAGTGATGACTAAAAGCACGGGTACGATACTTACCTTGCTGTTATGTTCGAGATTAAAGGTGATGTTCTCTAGGACGTTCCTGAGTTGGTAGTGCAAGTGCTTGAGGAATTCAAGGATGTTATGCCCTCTAAACTTCCTATGAAACTTCTTCCTAGACGGGCTACGGATCATAAGATTGAACTTGAGCCGGGTGCAAGGCCCACCCTACTAAGGCCCCATACAGAATGTCCCCGTCCGAGTTGGTTGAGTTGCATTCCCAGTTGAATGAATTGCTGGACAGTGGGTTGGCCTGGTACGATCGTCCAAAGTCCCTTATTATAGTGCTCTAGTGTTGTTCTAAAGGAAGCACGATGGAACCCTGCGGATGTGTGTGGATTACAGGGCGCTGAACAAGGTAATCATTTAGAACAAGTACCACATTCCTAATGCTTAGGACTTGTTCGATAAGTTGGTGAGGGCTCGATTCTTTGCAAAGCTGGACTTGTGGTCGGGGTATTAGCAAGTCAGCATTTATCCTGGATATGAACCAAAGACAAAAATGGTCACACAGTATGGCTCGTTTGAGTACTTGGTTATGTCGTTTGGACTAACCAACGTCCCTGCTACCTTTTGCAATTTAATGAATGATGTACTCTACGAGTTCCCTAATCCTTTTGCGGTAGTATACCTTAATGACATTGTGATTTATTTTGAGGTCTTAGAAGAACATGTTGTACATCTTAAAAAAGTGTTCCAAAATTTTAGGAAACACGAGTTGAATGTAAAGAGGGAAAAGTGAGAATTTTGTAGTCTTGAGATAACTTTCCTTGGGCATGTTATACGCTATTAGAGTATTAAAATGGACAAGGGAAAGGTAGAGGCCATTTTAGATTGGTCAATTCCTTATAATGTGGGTCAGTTGCGTTCTTTTTTGGGACTTTGACAGATTTATCGAGGAAAAAACAAGTTTGGGTTTGGTTAGGTGCTTGCCAAAGTGCCTTTGAGGACTTGAAGCGGGCTATTTCCATGGAGCCTGTCTTGCGACTGCCTATTTTTCTATGACGTTTGAGGTGCACACCAATGTCTCAAACCATGCTATTGGTGGCATACTGGTACAAAACTACCAGCCAATTGCCTTTGAGAGTCGAAAGTTGAAGGATTGCGAGCTAAGGTACATTATGCATGATAAAGAAATGACTGTGGTGGTGTACTGCTTAGAAATTTGGATGCATTACTTGTTGGGTACTCGGTTCACTGTTGTGGCTGATAACATAGCAAATACTTACTTTAAATCCTAGAAGAAATTGTCCCCAAAGCAGGTTAGATGGCTGGAATCCATTCATGAGTTTGACTTTGATTGGGTGCATAGGCCCGATCGATATAATGTCGTGGCAGATGTGCTTAGTTAGAAGGTTGTTGAGGAGTATGTTGCTGCCTTAACCTTTGTCCAGACCAGTATGGTTGAGATGATTTGTGAGTAGGGCAAAAATGATCCACAATATGTTAGAACTTCGAAACAAGTCCAATCATGCTTGGTTCGGAGGTACTTGCTTGAAAATAGATTTCTTTTTGGCAAATGAGAACGGTTGTATGTCCCAACGGGTGAGGTGCGGCTCAAACTCTTGAAGGAAATACATGATCCCCTATGGGCTGGTCATCCTGGAGTGGCACATATGCATGTCTTGTTGGGTCGTGGCTATGTTTGGCCTAAGATGGACTAAGACATTGAGGCATATGTGCGGTCTTGTTTGGTTTGCTAACAAGACAAGGCGGAAAAGAAGAAGGAAATTGGTTTGCTATAACCTCTACCTATTCCCAATAGATCGTAGCAGTCGGTTTCCATAGATATCATCTTTGGTTTCCCAAAGGTGAATGGTTTGTGTTCTATCTTTGTGATTATTGATCGGTTTTCTAAGTATAGGGTGTTTGTCGCCACTCCAGAGAGCTGTATGGCAGAATATGATATTGTAAGTGATCGGGACTCTCGGTTCACGGGCAAATTGTGGTGGTCATTGTTCAATTTGCTGGGAAGTGACTTGAAATTTTCCACGGCAAAACATCATCAAACGGATGGGCAGATTGAGCGGATGAATGTCTTGTTGGAGGAGTACTTAAGACATTATGCCATTGCTAGTTAGCGAAATGGGTTGGAGCTGCTTGATCCAACCCAATTTTGCTACAATTTGCATTGAAAGAGGACAATGAGACCCTTTGGTCTGAGCTCAAGCTCGTTAAAAGGGCGTTTTCTGCTGGACCTCAAGCTGGAATGGAGGCCAGTGCCGCCAAGGTTCATGTGCCAGCATAGTGCACCATAAGGGAAGGTAAAGCTTTCGTCCAAAGACGAGGAACCGAAATTTAAGTGCTAGCATACTTGGAACGGGTCGAATTTTCACTTAACTTAACCAAATTCGAAACCTCCAAATCTGCCTAAAACACAAGGCAGTTAGCCATCTAAACACTCATTTTTTTGGGGCTAATGTTTGGGAAAATAAGGGACAAAGCACACACAAGTTACAGCTGAAGCCAACCTTTATATTGCCAATCACTTAAGCAAAGTACAACAGGAATCTCAAGCTCACGCCTCTCACAACAAAACACACTGCCTAAGCTGAGTATTTATATAAGGGATGCAGTTACATGCCAACCACCTAGGAAAACTGAATACAACTGACCTAGACCACTTAGGGGCAAAACTATCTAAAGTCACACAAAATTGATTTTCTTCTTCTTCTTCTTCTTCTTTCGTATGAACATTGTGTTACTGTTCATCCGAACTTAAAAATTCAAACACATCTTTCCAATATAAGTTTTTCACAAATTTGAAGATACAACGTCATTCTGGAAGCTCAGGCGACCTCCGTCGTTGAAGTTCGATTCCAAACCGCCGCTGCACGCGCCACTACGAGCCGACTGGCGCCGTTACATGCGCCGACGCGTGAGGCCCTTTCCGGCGTAAATTTCCAGATCAGCCTATCTCCTTACTACGACCCTATCCTGATTTTCTCACATTTGTTTTTATCAATATGGCAGATGAAGAAATTATTGATAGTGTCCAGAATACAATTTGGAGGTGTAAGTTTATAAGTTTTAGTGGTGAGGTGTGTAATATAGGTGGTAAAACGAAGAGTCAAGACTCCACGAGTGTCGGTCTCTCAAGAAGGACAGATTGGAGTCGAGTATCGTGTTGGTATTTAGGAGGTTGGAAGGAAAAGAGTTGCGTGAATGACCAAGATTCAAGAGACATTGATCAAAGAATTCTAAAGTTAACTAGATATGCTATGAAAGGGGAAATGGAGATTGGGGCTCTTAGCTAGCATTCATGGTCGACTCTACTAAAGGAATTATAAACAACATGATTTGGATTCGAATAGGGAGTTCACGGCACATCACCGAGTGGCGTCACACTCGGACTCCCACATCCTTAGTCGGTTGGGGCATTATATCGAACACTTTGTCTACCACTCCTCCCAGGCCTCATCCTTTCGGATAGAGGGCGGGGATGTGGATGAGTTGGACTCGTGAGAACCCGCTATCACGCACACACTCACTTTCACAGGGTTTGCTACCTAATGTGGCCACACTTAGGCACAAAGCATATCAAACATCAACCACACAAGCATTTGAATCTAAACTAATCAAGCTTACAATTTAAGGAAATTACTTAACAAATCAACCATACTACAAGCTCGGGGCCACCAATCCCCTATCTAATCTAAGCAAACATCACAAGAAATCACAAGGAAAAACAATGAAAGATTGAAAAGAAATAACAACGAGATTAAACTAATTTAGAGCAAAGAAGAGTTACCATTCATAGCTATTCATCCTATCACATCTTACCTTGAACCACCTAGCTAGATCTACTTTTGATGAATCAATCTAAGCTAAGGGAAATGGGGGTTTTCCCCCAAAGGGGAGAAAATAAAAAAAAACTTCAGATCTAGAATTAGGGCCCCTTCTAAAATTGCAGGAGAAGGGTTTAAATAGCCATCATGAAGTCAAAATTTCCGAAATAGCCCTTACTGGCCTGGTCACGTTTCCTTCACGCGTGTATGGGGGCGTGGACACGTACTGGAAGCATTGTTGCAAAAATCCCCGCCTAGGCCGCCTAGGCACTCGCCTAGGTGCTAGGCGCTCCTAGACCGAGGCGAATTTCTCCCTAGGCGTCCGCCTAGCGCCTAACTCGGCCGACTAGGCCAAGTTGGTGACCGACTAGGCCGAATTTGGCTGAGTTAACTCACCCAGCTTAGCAGAGTTAGCCGAGTTAACTCGAGCGAGTTAGCCTTGTTAATTTTATTATTATATTTATATATATTTAAATTTATTTATTTATATAAGTAAGAGAAGTAAGATATATATATATATATATATATATATATATATATATATATATATATATATA
>NC_044917.1:26248186-26251660 GCF_003576645.1 Ipomoea triloba
ATATATATATATATATATATATATATATATATATATATATATATATAATATGACATACACCCACACACATGAATTAATTTTTTGTTTTTATAGATCGCCGCCTATAACCGCCTAGGCGTCGCCTAGACTGCTTAGGCGCTAGGCGCTAGTCTACTGCCCGACTAGCGCCTAGCACCTACTGCAACCATGATTGGAAGTGGTCCACGCTCCCTTCACGCGTGAAGCCTGCGTGAACGGATCCTGCCTGGTTGCTTCTTCGTTTGCTACTTCGTTTCAGCCTCGGATCCCGTTCCGTTCTGTGGAAATGACTTCAAAACATGTTCTAAAGTTGAATTAGAATTTTTGATCACATCCGAGTTTTTTACGCATGAAATTGTTACAAATTGGTGACAAAACTACATAATATCGTCCTATAATTGACCCTAAACTTGACTATTCTTGGTGCTTATCAATACTCCTCTCGCAATTAAACCTAAAGTCTACATTCCAAATCTTTCTAGGAGTTTAACTATCACCAGTGAAAAACTCATTGGTTCCCAAAATTATCAAGATTGGGCATCAGCAGTAGAACCATGGTTTATGGGTCAAGGAGTGGTTGACCACCTCACTACTACAGCAGAAGAAATCGAGCATGAAAAGGATATTTGGAAGAGAGTTTATGCCCAACATTGCAGCATATTATGGAAATTTCTTGCCCCGGATTTAATTCCCATGTTTAGACCATTCATAACCTGTTTTTCTGTATGGAAATAGGCTCAATCTCTTTATACAAACGACATTTCTCATTTTTATTTCATTGTCAGTGAAATACTAAATGTTAAGAAGTCAGAAATGTCCATGCAAAAATTTCTGGGGAAAATCCAACGACTCATGGCTAAATTCAACAAACTCATGCCTATTGAAGGATCACCCAAAGAACAACTTACTCAATGATAAAAGTTCTTTGTTGTTCTTACACTTGTCAAACTTGAACCAGAATTTGAGCAAGTCCGAAATTGTATACTTAGAGATGGAGATGTTCCAAATGCCAAAGAAATGTCCAAAAGACTCTTCAAGTCTCCTCTATCTATAAAGGAAACATATCATCATCAACCATTGTTGATCATTCTACTCTCACTACTCAAAATTACAATAGAGGAAGAGGTCGAGGAAGCAATCGAGGTGGCCGAGGTGGAGGACGAAATTCTACCCGTTTTTGTGACTTTTGTAACAAACAAGGGCACACTCGTGAGGTTTGCTAGAAACTTCATGGGAAACCAGCTATGTGGTTAATATAGCTCAATATGCGAATTCAGGTATTGAGGATTCAAATTCACAAGTTATCTCAAAGGCTGAGTATGTAGAATTCTTGCAATTAAAGGTTGCCAAGACAACGATTTCTCCAGACAGCCCCCACACTGCTCTTGCTTCACAATCAAACTCTGTTTGGGTTTTGGACTCTGGGGCCACCGATCACATATCTGGTAATCCCTTTTTTTTCTCCAAAATTGATTTCTCTGAATTTCCTCCATTTGTTACCTTTAGTGAGGGATCAAAAGGGAAAGCTAAGGGAATTGGAAAAGTCACTATCCATTCATTCCCTTTAAAACATGTTCTTTACATTCCCCGTTGTCCTTTCAACTTGATTTCGATCCATCAGCTTACTCACTCTCTTAATTTTCTTGTTACCTTTTCTTATGATTCTGTGCTTATTCAAAACCGAGAGACAAGGGAAATGATTGGTATGGGACATGAATCACAATGACTCTACCATCTTTTAGGCTCTACCAATACCAACACAGCTTGCGTCGCTTCTGTTTCACCTCTCCTTAACCATTGTCGTCTTAGGCATCCTCGTATTAATAAATTAAAACAACTTGTTCCTGGCTTGTCAGATTTAAAGAACATAGAATGTGAGTCTTGCCAACTTGGGAAACACTCAAGAGCCTCATATCCTAGTAGAGTGAATAAATGGGTCAGTACACATTT
Source organism: Ipomoea triloba (assembly GCF_003576645.1). NCBI lineage: Eukaryota > Viridiplantae > Streptophyta > Magnoliopsida > Solanales > Convolvulaceae > Ipomoea > Ipomoea triloba. The sequence goes on from NC_044917.1 coordinate 26,250,155, forward strand.
TTCTTTAGTTCACTCTGATGTTTGGGACCATGTAGTGTTTCAACCACCTTAGGGTTCTTATATTTTGTTGTCTTCATTGATGATTTTTCTCGATGTAGTTGGGTCTTTCTAATGAAAAATCGGTTTGAATTATTTGATGTGTTCAGAACATTCTACAATGAAGTCATGAATAATCAATTTGGGGTCTCTCTCAAAGTTCTACGCAGTGACAATGCCAGAGAATATTTCTTTGACTCTTTCACTTCTTTCTTTTCCGCACATGGAATACTTCATGAATCTTCATATACTAAGACCCCTCAGCAAAATGGAGTTGCTGAACGGAAGATACGTCATCTTGTTGACACAGCCCGCACCTTGCTCATTCATCACAAGGTTCCTAAAAAATTTTGGGGAGATTCTATACTTCACTCTTGTCATTTCATAAACGAATGTCATCTTTTATGTTATAAGGAAAAATTCATCTTAATCTTCTACTTCCACAAGAACCCCTACACAAGCTTCCATTACGGGTTTTCATATGTACCTGCTTTGTCTATAACTCCACCCTAGGACGAGACAAACTTGATGCCAAAGCCATGAAATGTGTGTTCATTGGGTACTCTCGCCTCCAAAAAGGTTTTAGGTGTTATTGTCCTAAAACACATCGTTTCTATACTTCCTTTGATGTCACATTTATTAAAACTACACCATTTTTCTCCTCTACTTCTGTTGATGAATCTGACTTCTTGGGGGAACCACTTGAAGCCACAGAAATTCTTCCTGTTCTTACTTTCACAGAGCTTGTGTCTCCCGATGTTGCTGAAAGAACTACACCAATGTCAACCATTCAAGAAGGACAGAGTTCACCTTTCATGTACACCTACCAGCGGTGCAATCGTCAAGGTTCTCAAGAGGATGAATGCTTAGTTGATTCATGTCCCACAAAATACCATAACAGACTCTCCCATTGCTAGTCGAGTAGGTAACAAATCTACTCGAAATCCTTATCTTATCTATAATTTCATTTCACAAATACGTTTGTCTCCATCATATTGTGCCTTCATTACTAGTTTGTCAACTGTTTTTGTTCCAAACAATGTTAAGGAGGCATTAACTCATCCAGGGTGGACTCACACAATGGTTGATGAAATGGAAGCACTCCATTCTTCTGGGACTTGGGAGTAGGGATGGCAACGTGGCGGGGCGGGGACTATACTCCCCGTCCCCGTCCCCGCGACCCCGTCCCCATCCCCGTCCCTGGCGGGAAATTGAAAAGATTCCCCATCCCCGTCTTTACGGGGAATTAGGCGGGGACGGAGATTCCCCATTCCCCGTCAACTCCTAATCAAAATGTTAAATAATTGTAAATTTTAATAATAAAAGATTTTTAAAATATAAATTCTACTTGCAAAATTTAAAATACTAAATATATATATATATATATATATATATATATATATATATATATATATATATATATATATATATATATATATATATATATATATATATATATATATATATATA
>NC_044917.1:26253108-26353643 GCF_003576645.1 Ipomoea triloba
ATATATATATATATATATATATATATATATATATATATATATATATATATATATATATATATATATATATATATATATATATATAAATATAAAGCATAGCAGTGTACTGCATTATACATATATACATATACATATATACATGTAAAAATAAAGAGTGGTGGCATCCCTTAATTTAATTATATATTTATAGTGTATTACATATATACATAGCAGTATACTGCATTACATATATACATGTAAAAATTCGCCTCATCGCTTGCGACTTTGTACATAGCCTGTGTATCAGTGTATGTATTGTATTTGTATGCTGCAAAATTATAAAGCAAAATGTCCTCCAGCAAAATGCCGCATGTGTGTATTATATATATATATATATATATATATATGTGTGTGTGTGTGTGTGTGTGTGTATGTATATGTATATGTATATGTATATATATATATATATGTATATATGTATATATATATATATATATGTATATATGTATATATGTATATATATTCGGGGACGGGGTGGGGCGGGGAGGGGTATCCCCGTTCCCGTCCCCGACGGGGAAGTTGTGAAATTCCCCGTTCTCGTCCCCGTCCCCGTCTCTAACGGTGACGGGGCACATTGTATACCCATCTACAACCAATAAGATTAGCTCTTGTCTTAGCCACAAATCCAGGGGCTCCATATATACTTCCTCATTCAAATCACCATGTAAGAATGCATTCTTTATATCCAACTGATATAGTGGCCAATGGCGATTGACTGCAATTGAGAATAAGAGGAGGATAGAAGTGATCTTGGCTATCGGTGAGACGGTGCCCGTGTAATCAATGCCAAAATCTTGTGTGTATCCTTTAGCAAAAAGTCGAGCTTTAAGTCTATCAACTTGTCCATCTGGACCAACTTTCACATTGTATACCAATCTACAACCAACCATAGTTTTACCCGGAGGTAAAGGTACTAACCATAGTTTGAAATCGTGTCCATAAGAATATAAGATTAACACAAAATTATACACTTTGCGCAAAGAGTCCAATCCAAACTCAAACTCTCTATGTTTGTGGTAGGAACATAACCTCCTTAAAAGTAAGTCTTAAATGTGACTTTTAATACACTAGATCAATCACAGGGCCACACAAAGGCCATAGTCATCGCACCCGGAGTACATTGTTGCTTTTTGCTTATGGGTTACTCTCTCCAAGAACTACATTGTATTTACTTATTCCACTATTTTTATTGAAAAATACTACGCTTATTACTGAAGGGTGAAATTGGCATTGTGATCTTAGAAGTCCAATAGATAGTTTTAATGTGGAGTTAAATTTAAAATTTTGTTAATTGTTGCTAAACTAATTATTTGATTAGTATTCATTTCTACTGCTACACTGAATGACTGAATTGTTGGAGTTGATGGAATAATGCAATATCATTTCATGAAAATTGTACAAATACACATACATAAGATATTGTAGCGACGCAAATTAAACCCCACCCCTCTATTGCTAGCTTTGCCAATTGCCATTGGCAGGCAGATCGAGAAAGAAACCTTTGTGCTTAGCTTCCGACTTCTGTGACATCGAAAACCTTAAACTAAACAACAGTACAGCATATATAAATTAACTTAAGCCTTTTGGTGTGTATCAGTTCACGGAATTCTGGGATTGCGAACGCTAACAAGCCTAACATCATCAATGACAGGCCCACACAGAGACCCAGAGTTGTCACTTTTCATGTGATAGAACGAGCTCAAGAACCTGACTCGGGTCCGGGTCGAGATCGCCGTGAACCGGTGCTTGGCCTTAACGGACCCGCCTTTCCCCTTCGACTGGAACGGAACTTGAAGCGTCAACTTTCCCGCGAACGCCTCCACCACCATCGAACCCTCGCACGCGTTGTTGGCATCGCCCACCGAGAAGTAGAGATCGTATACTTTACCCGGTTTTGTTCTAACCACCTGCGCCAAAGCGCTCTCCCTCCCGCCCACTAGCTCCACTGCTCGTTTCCCCTCGGGGACCGAGAAGTGGTCGGAATCGATGTATTTTACGGCCTTGAGGGACTCGATAATCCAGCCGGGGAGCGGGCAGTGATCGTCCTCCACATTGGGGGGAATCAGGACTCCCCATGTGGTGTTAGAGAAGATATACGGACCTTCCTCAAAGTTCCCATTCTTCAACATGTTCCCCCGCCGTCTTCTCGGCGGATTCAACGCCTTGAGAGCTACAGAGTCGATCAGCGGGCCGCACGCGGGGTCCTTCTCGGCGGCGGGATTATGAATGACGATATCCACGGCCTCCGCCTCCGCCAAGAACGCCCAGGAATAAGAATCCCAGCCGTCGCTGCTGTACATGGTCTGCAATGGCAGCATGCCCCAATCATTGGGCTTGGAATTGGGAGAGACGGAGACTTTCAAACGCTCCTCCTGGGCGCAAGTTCTGGCGAAGGTGAAGGAGAGGGAGTAGTAGGTGCCTTTGACGGCCTTCACTGTGGTCTTGATCCATGCGTCTTCGCCTAGGCGGACGGCGTATATGCCTTCCGGCACCACCAGTAACATGTCGCCCTGTTTCTGCCCTGATTTTATGTACTCCACGAAGCCTGAGATTTCCCAGTTGGGTATCGCGTGAGGATCCACCACTCTCGTGCCTTTCATTTGATTTGGTTTCGGCCCCAGTTCGAAGTTCCCATTCGGCACTAATCCTGCGCAACAACAAAAATATTCACAAATCTATTACCACACTTAATTCTCTCAAACATAAAATTATATAAACAATAGGGAATGAATTGAAGGTACTAGCCTGCCAAGCTCTTCATGAATAAACATAAATTATAAACATATCTACCCATGCCATAGCTTAGTGGATGAAAGACTAAATTAAATTTGAGATAATATTTTGTGAGTATCTACGGTCAAATCCCGTAAAGTTCGACACCAAGGTATCTTCGGTCACAAGACTCCAGGATAGGAGACAAGTGAATGAACTCTAAATTAGGGAGGGGTTCAAACTTATAAGTTATAAACAGATCTCTAATATAATTTAACATAAATTATATAACAATGGGTATTGGATACCCCAATATTGATATTTCATTACTACTTAAACTCATAATGATCTTTTTGGTTAATTCTTTACTCGAATTCAACTCGATTAAAAACTATCCAAACATATCCTATTATCAAACACCTGAAAATAATCGAACTATTATCATCTCTTTTTGTTTTACTATGGTTAAAATCTTAATTGATGATCTCCTTGAAAGTATTAATGTTGTACTAATATTATGTTTTTTTTCTAAAGAAATATAGTATAAGAATGGAACTACATGTGATGAATCACATGTATTGTTCAAAGCGAACGCCTGCAGATTTATTGACAGATGGACACCGAATTTTGTGTCGGGGGATTTGTAACATGGCCAGATCAGATCATGCATTCTTACTTCATTAAATTATACTATGTAAGAATATAATTATTCCTTATTTCACTGTTTTTTTATATTATGTTAAAAGATCATGTGAAACAAATTTAATTAAGAGGGTATTGATAAAAATCAAATTCGTATATTTTAGTATGAAAATCAAATCATGTTCAACTCACTCAACTACCCTTTTAGATCAGATATAGAAAATTTTTAAATTATTTTATCTATTATTACATTTCTTCTTAAATAAGAAACCCACAAATTAAATCTTATGCATTGAACCAAGGTAATTTGAATACTTAAACGTGTGATGACAACCACTTCAGGTTCCGATATATATATTCTTGGAAAAATATTATTTAGTCCTAATATATGCTAGAATGACGAAAATATAACAACTATTGTGATAATTAAAGACCAAATTTATAACTCAAAATAATTATAACTTAGGAATTAAAAATACAATTTTTTTGCTTATATTATTTATTTTTTATTAAAATTAGACTCAGATGGATAACTTTTAATTAGTTTAACCCATTCACAAGACTAAAACTAAAAACATTGTTTGTAGTAATTATATTGATGTTACGTAATTTCACTATACTACTCTCTAGCGTGTTATACATTAGTTATAAAAGGTGATATGTTTTTATCTCGTTTATTGTTTCCTTTTCATCTTATCATATCATATTAATATAAAAATACATGAAAGAAATGCATATTCTTGAGAGTAAAATTAATGTATATTTTCATATATGAAGAAGCTAAGAATAGTACGTAATGAGATAAAAGGCTTACCATCGGGAGTGAATGAGATAGCGAGATGGAAGGTGGCACAGAGTAGCGCCAATAATATGATGCCTGTTTTCTTCATCTTTTTTATGAGAACTGAAAGAAAAGAGATAAAGGGGAGAATGAATGTGGGATATGATGAAATTGGCAAAGCGGGGCAAGGGGTTTATATGATTACGTCTTTATCAAAATGCCCCTGGGATTACACTAAATAACAATGCCTGCCACTCCCACTACCTAGGCTAGAATGTTTTTTTCTTTCATTTCACTTTTTTTTTTAACTATTGACTCTGTTATAATGTAGTATCTGTTCATATATACTTTCTCAGATCACTTAAAGCAACCACAATAGTAATTTTTTTTTTGTAACTTTTTTTATGTATTGCAGACAAAGAAGAGAAGAGGTTTTGTGGGTTTTGCACAAAAAAAAAATAAAAAAAAAAACGTTGCTAGTGAGCTTTCGCACACTAACAACGCTTAACCAAGTGTATAGTTCTTTTTCTCTCTCTCTTTCGCTCATTTAGAAAGAGCGATCCTCCATCTTACAATTATATTAATAGTATATTTAGGAATTATCTCAAAATGCTGAGTTAAAAGTAAGTTTTGTTTGCATTGGTGTAGTATATATTAATCTATAGCACATGGTGTTCGATCTGGTGCAGAAGTCTCGTGGTGAGCTCAGGGAAACTGCATGCTATCATTGACAAGAATTTTGTCAATTTTCTGTAGAAAAACAATTTCATATTCCTTCACAGTCGGTGGATGCATGGCAGCAGCACATGCATATAATCAAAATTATATGTGAATCTTTTGGCGAAACATGATTCTCGTACCTGAAAATTACAAGTTTAATTCTTGTCAATATTTTTACGGTCTAATTTGTAAATCAAAAATTTTCTAGTACAATTTACCTTTTATGTGTGATTTACGAGTTATTACATAGAATCAAGCCTTCAAATAATGGTTGCGAGTTTCTCTCTATTTTTCTTGAATTGTGAAAGCATGATTAAAGAACACCTCAGCTCCTTTACAAATCTGCCAACAAATCCCAATTAAACAGCTGTTTATTTGTTAAGTATTATCATTATTAGAGACATTTCGCATTTAGAAAGATGCAATAATATTCTTTTCCAAACACCATTTTCGTAGGAAGGCAGGCATGCCAAATTTATTAATTAGTTGCTACAAAATCTTTACATGGAAAGTTCCGACCAAAGTGTGACAAGACAATAACAAAGACCATTTAACACACAACAATATAATGAAATAAGGATGTGCAAATGTACAAAACATAAAATATTGGAAGAGTTAATTCCAACAATGGTCCTCCGACTATGTTGATTTTTCAAAATTAGTCGCCAACTTTTAATTTGGACAATTTAGGTTCCTTGACTTTCAAATTCTTTCCAATGTTGGTCCTTTCGTCAAATTTTGGTTAAGTTGATGAATGAAGGGGTAAATTTGTCCGTTCACCTGTATAGTGTATTATTACTTGTATTTCTCATGTCCTATACGCTATATATATGAATATAATCTCAATCGAAGAGACTTCAACTAAGATTATATGGCTTCGATTCAGACCTCGACTGAGATTATATTCATATATATAGCGTATAGGACATGTGAAATACGAGTAATAATACACTATACAGGTGAACGGACAAATTTACCCCTTCATTTGACATCAACTTAACCAAAATTTGATGAAAGGACCAACATTGCAAAGAATTTGAAAGTTAAGGGACCTAAATTGTCCAAATTGAAAGTCGGGGACTAATTTTGAAAAATCAACATAGTTGAAGGACCATTGTTGGAATTAACTCATATTGGAAAATTAAACTTTAACCTCTGGATTATTGTAAGTAATATATAACATATCTAGTTCATATATTATACACTTCACTCTTAATTATTGAGTTATTAGTAAATTAAAGTGAGTTTTTATATATTTGTTACCTTAATAGATATGTTAAAATGTGCCATTACTTATCAAAACTCCAAATTGGCAACGATTTAGAAATAAAATTTCATGAACACCTTCTTTGATGGATGGTATGCTAGGCTAGCTAAATGAGTCGGTCCAAGAAAACAATTGGATCAAGGAAGTCCAAGAGGAAGGCCCAGTACAAGACAGTGAAGGAATTTCGATAGGATTAGACCTACTATTCATAATATACCAACGCAAATTTTACTGTGGACTGCAGTCCACAATGCATGGTAGTCCATGCATCAAAACGACGTCGTTTTAATTAATGAAAAGAAACGGCAGAAATGGCACCCGTCTCGTGCCGTTCCGCAAAAAGTAACTCTGTGTGTATAACATATTTAGTTTCATTTTATATACCATGTAGTTTCCTTTCAACCCAACTACAATTTCTTTTTGATATAGCTATAGTTTCATTTGACATTACACACTCAAATATGTGAAACTATTATTTAATTTCATTTTATATACCCTACACTATAGTTTCATTACAACACAACTACAGTATCATTTCGAATTACTACAGTTTCATTGGACAATATACACTCAAATATGTGAAATTGTTATTCAGTTTCATTTTATATACATTGTAGTTTCCTTTCAACACAACTACAGTTTCTTTTCAATATAACTACAGTTTTGTTTGATAATATGAAAACAAATGTGAGGTAGTATTATTTGAGATGAACATTAGTTTCATTTATGAAGCTCTGTTAAGATGTGACGGCAACCGTTTCTTTACTTAAAGAAATGATGCCATTTTTGGACTATGGTCCTATGGTCCACGATATAACAACTAATATACCAAGGATTGGGCTTATCTTGTTCGGAGCCCAATTTCAATATGATTAGAACTCCCAATACCGATATTCTCTCTATATTTTCTATTCCTTGTAGGGCTTCTAGCCCAAAATATGTATAAATATACCCTCATACATGAGGAAGGGATGAACAATATTCAGTAATACAATACTAATATTTTCTCCATATTTTATGATTTCTCATATACTCGTTATTCGTACGGTCGTGCTGGCCAGCCGTTGACTGCCCAAAAATTATAAAACCAACATTGGTGTCATGTGTGGGGGATCGATACGAAAAGTTATATCCGTTCCTCAAACCTAAAATAGAAATCCAAAAAACCCTAGATCATGGTGACTACACGATGACATACCCAAACTGACCGGTCGAACCAGGATCTGCGGGAACTCAACCGACTCTCCTCTCGCACACTGTTTGGTTGGTCTGTACCCCCTCAAGAAAATGATTTGGTAAACCCCTTGGAGGAAGAGGAGGTTCTTTCAACCATACCATCGGTCGCTAGCGTCCCTCGGACATGACCGGTCGGATCCCGTCCTACCGTGCTGGTGGCAATTGATGAGTTCCTCCTCAAAGCCCTGTAGCGCGATACATACTAGGAAATGAGTCCCCACCGAACCCCTCCCGACAGGACCACTCACGAAGAGCAAACAACCAGGACCGATCGCCTGAGAAAACATGGGGATCTAGTTGACCTAGTAAGCATCTCCCTACAGTTTCAGTCCATGGCCGCTTAGGACCCCGAAGCAAACCACCTGTCACTGAGCGCTTAGGGCAAGATAATCCGACAGAGAAGAACCCACGGTGAAAAGTCAAGCTCAATCCCCAACTACGAACTTGTCACTGCCACCTCCCTTACGGTCAAGTGGCTGGCCGCAACGTGTCTGATCAGCCAGTAGGGGCTCCAAATATTGCCATTACCATAGGAGTGCGAGACATACTACTGAAGAATGCACCACTCTGCGAATGGAGATTGAAGGCATCATCCAACGAGGGCGACCGACTGTTCACCCCAACCAATGGTGACAGTCACCCTAGCCCCCAACCGAGGATCCCGCCCCTGTCGACCTCAGGACAAAACACCCTCCAGAAGGTCCTAATCGGTGAGACGATGACCATGAGGAATAGGAAGAACGAAATTAGATACACAAGCCCGTAATCAACTAAAGGCAATGGCAGGAAGACCAATTGAGCGCATCTAGAAATCAAGGCAGCTCAAGAAATTCTATCAATAGTTAGGAATAAAAACCTATATAGTTAGCTACTATGTACAATTAACTATTATAGTATCGTAATAAGGTCATTAGTTCGATATAAAAGTTATCTCCTCTACCCTTCGAATAAAGTAAATACATTCGGATATCACATACTCAAATTAAAACATCAAGAAAATTGATCACACGGCCCCCAGTACTTAGGCACTCGGCCCCCAGTAATTGGCCACACGACCCCCGATAATCGGCTACACGGTCCTCAGTAGTTGGCCACTCGGCCTCCAGTAGTTGGCCACCCTTTGAACAAGCACTGTGGAAAGTCAATAGGAATTATCACACGGTAATAATTTTCATTTTGTACAAGGTTATTCAAAGCAAGCGGTCAGAGTTAACAACAGTGACTTATCTCTGAAATTGATAACTAAGACCATCGCTAGGACAGTCCACACCCGAACATTTACAAGATAGAAATCATGTTATGGTGGAACAAATGGAGATGACTACTAGAAGTAAAATTTTACAAAATCATGCATGGGAGGTCTGGTCGGCATAAAGAGTCTAGTAGGCAAGAAACTACTACAAGGGATTAATGCATGGTTAATGGAATACTGGATGGATGATTTGAGTACTAGATGGTTAATAGGAGTACTGAGTAGAGCATTGGATGGATAATCTGAGAACTCAAACGTTCTCAAAATCTTGGGGATAAAGGAGTATTAGATGGTTAAATTGAGAACTCAAACGTTCTAAAAAAATATGGTGGAGGGGAGTATTGGATGGATGATTTGAGAACTCAAACGTTCTCAAAGAATTTTTTTTGTAGAAAGGAGTATTTGATGGATAATTTGAGAAATCAAACATTCTAAAAAAATTTTGCGGAAATAAGTATTGGATGGTTAGCTGGAGTATTGTATGGAATTGATGAAAGGGGCAATGTGAGATGATTAATTTGAGAACTCAAACGTTCTCAAAAATTTTGGTGAACAGGAATATTGGATGCATGATTTGAGAACTGAAACGTTCTCAAGATTTTTTCGAGAGGAGTATTGGATGTATAATTTGAGAACTAAAACGTTCTAAAAATTTTTTTGCAGAAAGGAGTATTGGATGGATGATTTGAGAACTCAAACGTTCTCAAAAAATTTCGACAAAGAGTAGTATTGCATGGTTAGCTGGACTACTAGATCGAATTGATGAAAGGAACATGGGATAGTTAAGATAAGAATAAACTGGAGAGAGAGAGAGAGAGAGAGAGAGAGAGAGAGAGAGAGAGAGAGAGAGAGAGAGGGGATGAGGAGGAGGAGGAGAAAATAATAATAATAAAAATAAAAGAATAAAAGAATTATAAAGATTTTTTTTTTAAATTAAGAACAAAAAATAGACAAAGGAGAAAATAATAAAATAAAATGAAACAAAAAACATTATGGCGGGCTAAACTAGCCAGCTGAGCCTTGTCGATCGCGCTAACCAACGTTGGTCAGGTAATTGATCAACTAGCCAATCGGTCCAAAAAAAAAATAGAGAAAAGGCGGGCTAATCGATCACCCAAAAAAAAATACTAAAAACAATAAGGATGTGTAAATGTACAAAAGATTACTCTTTAACCTTTGGATTATTAAAGTAATATATAGCATATTTAGTTCATATATTATACACTTCACTATTAATTTTTGAGTTATTAGTAAATTAAAGTGATAGTTTTGATATATTTGTTACCTTAATAGATATGTTAAAATGTGCCATAACTTATCAAAAATCCAAATTGGCAACGATTTAGAAATAAAATTTCATACACACCTTATTTCTCTTTGATGGATGGTATACTGGGCTAGCTAAATGAGTCGACCTAAGAAAACAATTGGATCAAGGAAATCCAAGACGAAGGCCTAATATTAGAGAATGAAGAAGGTTTGATAGGATTAGACCTATTATTCATAATATACCAAGGATTGGGCCTATCTTGTACGGAGCACAATTTCAATATGATTAGGACTCTCAATATGAGGCAATATAGGATTTCTATTTCTTATAGGGTTTCTAGCCCAAAATATCTACTATACTAATAAGAGCCCAAGAGAGTTAGGCCTAAAATGGATAGAAACAATGGCGGTCAAATTATTTAATTAAATGGATGGTTCAGATGAATTATTTAATCAAATAGATGGTTAAGATAATTCAGATTAATATTATTAATAGAGATTACCTAATTTAACCTTACTTTTATGATTATCCGTTAAGTTTTCCGTTAAATATTCTCTTCTCCGTTAATATTCCGTTAACTTTTAACTTACCCATTAATTTCTATAAGAAAGGTCTTAGGTTCGAACCTCATCTCAATCAAATGTGTCTACAATACCTTTATTTGAAAAAATTATTCATTACCAAAAAATTAAATTAATAAGAGAAAATAATTTCATTAGTTATATTGTCTTTATTTTCTCTCATTAAAAGATTCTTTACATTCGGATTTATCAATTATTCAAAGTTATAGTACAAAATAATGTTATATATTTATTTACCAAGTATTTTATTAATACTATGAAAAAAAATTTAAAATTATTTGAAGCTAATTATATTAACTACTTGGGATTGGTTGACAAAGAGAGTACTCAAATAATAACCCAAGAAATTGAAACGAAATCACTCTATTTTACTCTTATTGAGTTAAGTAAATTAGTAGTTACACCAAAAAATGATACATATGTATTTCTTTAATACCATGAAAAAAATAAAAAAGAATAGTTTGAAACCAATCATATTAACTACTTGGGGGATTTATTAATAATGAAAGTACTCAAATAACCCATTACCCAGCAAATTGAAACGAGAAACTACCTTTTAATATCTTTGGAATACATAATATTTTAAATTTTCAAATTTTTATTAATTTATTTAATCTTTTTTCTTAAACTAGGGATTTATTTATCCACAATAACTCATTCAACAATAATGGTTGAACCAAATAAACCCCAAGCAGAACACCTAAAGGAAAGTCCATAGCTCCTATATCATAATCTCATTGCATGACGTTGTCATCTATGCTATCAACAATAACCAAATTGCAAATAACACACTACCAACAAAAAGGAAGGGAACAAATAGTAAAAATGAAAACAATGACAATGTTACTCAAAAGAGAATTAAGAACACTTAGAAAAATTCAAATTAAAAGTAGTATTTATTTAGACTATCATTTTTAGACCAAATATTTAGACTATCGATTTTACAAGGTTGCAAACATTTATTTTAGTAATAATTATAATGAATTTTCTATATTATCTTTAATTCATATACTTTGAGTTAGATATTTAAATAAAAAAATTCGACATTAAATTTCCCATTATAAATTTCCCCTATACATATAATCTTGCATTGAGATACTTTCAAATATTTATTTAAATATAAATATTGGGCATTAACCCATTCGCGCAATGCGCGTATAAAACTAGTGTATAAATAGACCACATACATTNGGGGGGGGGGGGGGGGGGGGCAAGCAATATTCAGTAATACAATATTGATATTCTCTCCATATTTTCTGATTTCTCATATACTTGTTATTTTAACGGTCGTGTTGGCTAGCCGTTGTTTGTCCAAAAGTCATAAAACCAAAACTCTTATTCCCTAAAATTGCACTTCTACCCTACGACTTCCTGGCTAATAATATTTGATGAGTTGGGTACTGGTGGTCTGGTGTTTAGCCTTGGCCCATTTCAGTCTGAGGTTCTAAGGATGCGCTTATCTATTTTTGGAAGGGATAGGCGAACAGCATGGACAATCTAAGTTTAATTAGGATATTATTTTCCTATTGAGTTAATTCTATTTTTTGTCATAGCTTTATAGGTGTCAATTCACTTTTAGTTGTTTTTTTTTTTAAACATCGCAATTTGTTCCTAATATTATTGTGGCATGACTATTTTTTATTCTCCATCAACAAATCATTTAAATGGCGTTAAATACAAAAATATTTTGGTCTATTCAATTCTAAGTGTTAAGTCATTTTTTTTCCTAGATTTATGTGTCATTCTACTTTTAGTCTCTTTTTTTTCAAAATATCTTTGCTAGTCCTAGCATTGTTGTGGCATGACCGTTTTTTGTCCTCCGTCAATAAATATGTTTAAATAACATTATTAACCACTCAAAATTCTCTTTTTTCTTCTTGGTAATAGAACCATAACTCTTGTGGATTTTTATGAAACAGACTTATGCACTAGACTTAAGGTTTAATTTGTCATGAATTGCACATTTTTTTGAATTTTTTAGTAAACTTATGTATTGATAACAATTTTATTACCAAGAAGAAAAAAAGTAGGAATTTTGAGTGGTTAATAACATCATTTTTAATGTCATTTAAACATATTTATTGACGGATGACAAAAAACGGTCATGCCAAAATAATGCTAGGACCAACGAGGATGTTTTGAAAAGAAAATGACTAAAAGTGGAATAACACATATAAATGATTTAATAACCGATTTGGTCCCTCAACTATTAGAATTTTAATTACCACTTTGGTCCTTGACTTCTAAACTTGCTCAATTTCATCCCAACTATGCAATTGCTAACCAAAATGGTACTAATCAAGATTATTTTTGTTTGGACAAAGGACTATTTTAGGTAAAAATTGCATAGTTGCGGATGAATTGAAATTGAGCTAGATTGGAAGTCGAGGACCAAAGTGGTGAAATCATAATAATCGAGATACCAAATTGGGTATTAACTCCATATAAATCTAGGACAAAAAAAAAGGTAAAGAACTTAACACTTAGAACTGAATAGACCAAAATATCCTTGTATTTAACGCAATATAAACGATTTTGTTGATAGATGACCAAAAATGGTCATGACGCAATAATACTAGGACTAAAGTGTGATTTTTTTTTTGAAATAAAAAAAAGACTAAAATTGGACTGACACCTATAAATCCAGGGCTAAAAATAAAATTAACTTTTTATCTATTTTTCACAAGCAATCAATTTGTAATTAAAGCGCACAATTTAAAGGATTTACTTTCTTAATTTATGTCGGTTCCATAATTGAGTTTAAGTTGTATAAATACTCTAAAAATGAGCTTGTAAAGGGTTAGAAATTCTTTTGACATAAAAAAAAAAAAAAAATACTTTGTCATTGTCATTCTAACTTTTCCTAGCAGTTTTCTTGTTTATCGATAGATTGTGTTGGTTAACTCGTTAACTACACAAGTTGTAAAACCAATAATATTATAAATCATTAGCCTCCAGTACATCGATAGAAAATATTTTTAAAAAATTGTATAAAGGAGGTCAATGGTATGTGTTTTTTTTTGGATCAATTGGAAGGAGATACCCAATAGAGATTACAGGTTACCATTGGCGCCAAACTGGTACACCAATACTATCATCATCAAGAGCTTCTAATATTTCAGCTGGAGGGGAGCGGAGGACAAGCGTTCCTTTCTCCATCTCCCTTGCTTTGCATGCCAAGATGTCAGCGGTTGTAGTGGAGTTAGTTTACAATTTGAAGGGAAAAAATAAAATAAAATAAGCGATGAAATTCCATCACTAACCTTAATTAGGGCGGTTAACGAACCGAACATAAACGAATGCAAACTGTTCGTGTTCGTTTGTTAAGGTTTTTGAAAATCCTATTCATGTTCGTTTGATAAGTGTTCGTTAGTGTTCGTTAACGTTCGCGAACACATTCACGAACGTGTTAATTAACGTTAACGAACACGTTCATGAACGTGTTCTCAAACGTTAACAAACAAGTTCACAAACATGTTCATTTACGTTCATGAACACGTTCGCGAACACTTAATAACCAAACACTTGCACATGTTCATGAACACAATTTGTTCGTGAACAAGAAATAATATATGTTCACGAACAATTTATATATATATATATATATAGTTAATTCCAGTTTTGGTCCTAGATTTATAGGTGACAATCCACTTTTAGTTCATTTTTATTAGAGCATCCTTATTTGGTCCTAGTATTATTGTGGCGTGACCAATTTTAGTCCTCCAGCAACAAAATCGTTTAAATATCGTTAAATACAAAGACATTTCAATCTTTTTTATACAAAGTATGTTGAACCGCTATATTTTTTATGTTTATTTTTTTGAAAATATTCATAATTGAAGACCGAAATGTCATTGTATTTAACTATATTTAAACTGATTTGTTGATAAATGTCATTGTATTTAACTATATTTAAACTGATTTGTTGATAAAGGACCAAAAATGGTCATGCCATAATAATATTAGGACAAAAAGTGGATGTTTTAATAAAAATAGACTAAAAGTGGATTGTCACCTATAAATCTAGGACCTAAAATAGAATTAACTCTATATATATATATATATATTCATAATTGAAGACCGATATGTCATTGTATTTAACTATATTTAAACTGATTTGTTGATAAAGGACCAAAAATGGTCATGCCATAATAATATTAGGACAAAAAGTGGATGTTTTAATAAAAATGGACTAAAAGTGGATTGTCACCTATAAATCTAGAACCTAAAATGGAATTAACTCTATATATATATATATATATATATATATATATATATATATATATATATATATATATATATATATATATATATATATATATATAATATTTGTAAACATGTTCGCGAACATTATTAAACAAACACTAAACGAGCTTGTTCGCGAACATTAATAAACGAACACAAACGAGCTTGTTCATGAACACTACTAAACGAACACAGTACAAACGAGCTTGTTCCCGAACACTTAGCAAACGAGCTTACCACTGTTCAGACTATGTTCGTTTATTAATCGAGCTCTAGACTTTGTTTGTTAATATTCGTTTACCTTAATAAACGAACATAAACGAACGCTTAACGCCAAATTTAAATAAAAACTTTTAGCAGGAGAACTAAAGGGTAACTTAATTAACTAATCATCTTAGAACTCTATTACCTTATAATTTTTACAATGCGTATCTAATAATCTTAGAACTCTATTACCTATTAACTAATCATCTTAGAACTCTATTACCTTATAATTTTTACAGTGCAGTATTTAATAATCTTAGAACTCCTATTACCTTATAATTTTTGAACTCTATTACGTAATTTTTACAATGTAATTTTAAAAATTGAAGCACAAGAGCTAGTATTGCCTCCACTGAGGCTCAAACCCACCACCTCCCGTGTAAAAGAAAGGGTTTGATTCCACTGGACTACAAGATATTACTTTTCCAAATCTTGTTGAAATTCTGGACATCTTTCTCAATAGTCAACACAAAGTCACATGAATATGAATTCTAGATTAATTGATGTGATTCTTATTTGATTTATATAGAGAAGTGCTCTATCGTTTATCCGAATTCTTTGAGATATGCTTTCAAGTAATATATTTTCTATTATATATTTACCAGTGTTGCAAAAATCCCGCCTAGGCGTCGATTAATCCCTGCCTAGGCGCTAGGCGCTGGTCGACCACCTAGCGTATCACATAAAATGGTGGTCTAGGCAGCTGGCCGGCTAGGCGATCGCCTAGGCCGTCTAAGCTCCGCCTAGGCCGTCAAAGCACCGCTTAGGCGCTGACCGCCTAGGCGTCGACTAGACCGACTAGGCCTTCTAGTCGGTCGATTAACTATTGTTCTTTTTTTAAATGGGTTATTTCACTCAAAACAATATCGTTTTGAGCGAAATAATCCTAAATTGTACAAACTTTAGATATTTTTTAGGTTAATATTTAATATTTTAGTATTAACTATTAAAGTATTATATAATTTATAATTATTAGTCTTTAAAAATTTAAAAATACTTAAACAAATTTTTAAAAAATAAAAAATAAAAAATAAAATTAAAAAATACACTGGCGCCTAGGCGCCGATTAATCCCCGACTAGGCGTCCTAGGCGTTAGGCGCTCCCCGAGCGCCTAGCAATTTTTTAAACCATGATATTTACAAATAAGGAAGGTACCTACTACCTACGTAGATGCAGAGGGGTATGAGTCATCCCACAACCACATTGGAGATGTGAGTAAGTCTAGCTGTAAGGGAATAAGCACAAACCACTTACCAAATAATAAATGAAAGGAGTTCCATTTTTAAATAATTTACGACTTTAAATTTTATAAATAAAGTAATAAATTAAAGAGAATGGAGGTGGAGGGTTCGAGCCTCAGTGGAGGCAATACTGACTCTTGTGCTTCAATAGGTTGAGAAATTAGTTATGAACAGATACTGCATTGTAATAGAGTTAGTAGTATTCAAAAAAAAAAAAAAAAAGAGAATGTTACAAAATCCTTCTTTATTTTTGGTGTCATCATATGATTGAACGGTTCATCTATACTCCACTGAGATTCAATCGCATAACCTCCCACATGAAAGAGTCATTACATGTCATCTCAACACAAGATGTTTGGTCTACACACGAGATTTTAATAAATAATTACAAATAGTGAGATTGACCAATTAATAAGTAATCAATAAATATAAAATGGTTTTTGCCGCCTTAAATAGTAAGCATTATTAACTTCCGGTTGAGAAAATATCAAATAATAATAATAATTTTTTCATTATTGAAATTTAGTGGTTAAAACTCCCATATTATATTATCAAAATAAAAGAATATATGAGCGGATAGGGGACATCCAAGATCCGAGGTCATCCAATCCCATGTGCAACTCAGGATATGATTGAGAATAAACTGCTGCCATTTCTCTTCTTTTTTTTTTTTTAAATCAATTTTCTAACGTCGTGGACTAAACCTAAATTTTATTAATTCACTTCCTAAATTTATTAGAAAAGAGTGTTGTAAAAATTCAGCCTAGGCGCTGCTTAATCGGCGCCTAGGTGCTAGACACCGATTAATCAACGCCTAGGTGCTAGGAGCTGGCTGGTCGCCTAGCGTATCACCGTAATCAGTGATCTAGACGGTCGGCCAGTTAGGCGCCATACTAGACCGTCGAGGCTTCTTAGGCACTGACTAGGCCGCCAAGTCGATCGATAAGCTATTGTTCTATTTTAAAATGGGTTATTTCACCCTAAACGACATCATTTTGAGCAAAAATAATCTTAAATTTTTCAAACTTTAGATATTTTTTAGGTTAATATTTAATATTTTAATATTAACTATTAAAGTATTAAATATTTTATAATTATTAGTCTTAAGAAATTAAAAAAATTTAAACAAATTTTTAAAAATAAAGTAAAAAAAATACACGGACACCAAGGCGCCGATTAATTGCCGCCTAGACAGTACACTCTAGACGATAGGCGCCCGAAGAGCGCCTAGCAAGTTTTTCAACCATGTAAGAAAGTAAATTGAATCAATTTAGTTTCAAGATTCAACACTAAAATATATATTTCTACACACAAGAAATTCATTCCAAATTCAAACTATCAATATTTGTGGTAAAGATCAAATCCTAATTAACCTTACTGTTTAAATAAATTTTAAGTGCCAAAGGCTTTGTAGTCAAGCGGCATATATAGCTGTGGCCCTCCTAAGTGAGAGGTCACAGGTTCGATCCCCGGTGGAGTGTTGGCTCTTTGTGTTTCAGTAGGTTGAGAAAACAGATACTATATTGTAATAGAGTCAATAGTATTTAAAAAAAAATTAATAAGATCTTTCATCTACTAAACTAATTAATGTCCTAACTCCCAAGGCATTTTCGTCTGATCTCTATATATACATATATATATTGATTATTATTATGATTACGTCCAATTTACTGTTTTTATTTATATTATGTTCATAGGAAATTGGTATGTTCCTTTACGGTCGGCAATAATTCTCAAATATTAATGCATCCAACATGTGCAATTAGTGAAGCCGACAACTAATGAGGTGGTCAGGTGGCAGTCGTGTAATAGCCGCATTCATGTGTATAATGTAAAACAATTGTTTATATATATATATATATATATATATATATATATATATATATATATATATATATAGAGTTAGGATCGCATGAAATCACTTGTTTAAGTAGATCGTGAGATCAGATCTAGTGCATCCATTTAATAATTTAATGGTCTAGATTGATTTAAGATGCTAAGTTGAAGTGTGTGCGAACGGTAATAAAATGTGTGCGAATGGTGATTAAGTGTGTGCGGGCGGTGATTAAATGTGTGCAAACGTTGATTAAATGTGTGCGAGCGGTAATTGATGTACAAGATTTGATTTTAAAATGTTTTAATGGTCTAGATTGATTAAGATTCCAAGTTGAAGTGTGTGCGAATGAAGTGTGTGTCAATCAATCTAGATCATTAAAAAATATTACATGGATACACAAGATCTGATCTTACCTAAACAAGTGATCTCATTGTAACCCTACCCTATATATATATATCACTTGTTTAAGTAAGATCGTGAGATTAGATCTTGTGCATCAATCTATAATTTTTAATGGTCATGATTTACTAATAATTGAAGTTTAAATTGTCTTTAAAAAAAGGATAAGGGGTGAAATAGTAAAATAAAGTAGAATCTTTATATGGATTAAATTATATTAAATATCATGTCCATATTTGTAGAAGATTTATTAAAGGAATGAATGCAAATAATATAATATGTAATCAAATATCCTCAAGAAGCGCAGGCACAAATACACAAGAGGTCGTAGCCAAACGCACACAGGTGCAATCGTCATGGGTGACACACATTGTTTGGTATGCACACGTTTTTTTTTTTTGTTTTTTTTTTTTTGTGTTTTTAATTTCCGGTGTGTTCAGCAAACTGTGTGTGTCACCCACGACGATTGCACCAATGTGCGTCTGATCATCCTCTGTGTAATTAGTGTGTGCTAACCACCGCGATTGCATTACAAACCCAAGTACACAAATTTTGCACATTCTCACACTAATATGTATTATTATTATTATTATTATATCTGTTAACAAAGCCGTTGATACAAATGCTTGGCACAACCTAATAAAGTTAAGCGTGTACAAACAGACGTTGACCACGTTGCACAAATCTATGTATATGCCTCCGGCCTTAAACGCCAATAGCCTAACTCATACATGCACACACTAGTGAACGTTAATGCACACACCTTGTAACTTTATTTCACTCATGAATTACACTTGTGGACTCCGAACTTAAAAACTACAAATACAACCATTAACCTACAACACATTAATAAATGCAAACACTGTGCAGATAATGCTTTTGCCGTAGCATTCCAACAAGGACATAGTCGGCGTGTGCAAACAAACGAAACACCACATGCACCAACCGTGCAGGTAATACTCTCTCCTGTGCAACCATCATTAGTCTGTGCGTACGTGTATATCTTTGATGAACAAAATTGTGTTAAATGGATAGCGTGTGCAACTGTGCGTAAGTATCATGTTTAGCGCCCCGATAAAGATGTTATCCCGCACACACATGATACTTGAAATGGCAACCATCATCCAAAACACTATCTTGATGACAAGCAGTACCTTTCAAGAATTGTTCCTCAAACCGATAATATATTTCAATGGTACCTCTCTAGCATGTGAAAGAAGTTTCACATCATCCATCATCATACTAGGCATGCCTTGAGCACACCGAAAATCCACCTTGTTTTCCTTATGATGTGTAGCAAAAATGAGTGATGGTGAGTGTACGGGTGTGAAATGTCGTTCCGCTGAGGATTGGGAGTTATGGCACGCAATATGCAATCATGCACAAAACTATGCACTAGCACAAGGAAATCAACAAGAAGCTAAGCAAACGACAACAAGGTAGAACAAATACATATAAACACTAGACAAATACGAAATAAAGAAATAAGACTCAAGTTAGGGGTATTACCATCTAGATGCTTTAACACTTAAGTTTGGGGGAATAGCATTTTACCTAAGGTCTTGAGGCAAGCACAAATAAATCCTAGTCAAGACAAGGATTAGAGCAAGGATCGTTTCACTCTCGTGGTGTATCAACCCAAGTTCTTGAAGAACAAAAGCTATTTAAGCCCCAATCTACCCCTATTTCTATAGAAGGGAAATTGGGTTCGAGAGTGGGAAGGCTCAAGTCATTGGATGGAAGACTTTCCAAACACAAACAACAATTGCTACGTATCAACTATTGCAAGATAGATTAAAGATCCAACTCAAACACATGAACCCTAGGTTGGGGTTCTTCCCCTTTTTCACAATAATCACAACTTAAGCATCAAACTAGATAATACAACCCTAACTCAAGCCCATAAACTAACAACTCATGATTAAATAGCATAAAGAACACAAAAGCACAAGTAATAAACATAAATCTTGCAAAAGAAAAAAGATAAGGGAAAGAAAGCTTCTCTATTGAAATGGGTGGTAGAATCTTGAAATCCAAGCTTCAAATCTAAGATTACAAGCTCCAAAATATTTAAAAAAACATAGATCTAAGCCTAATCTAACCTAAAAATATGAAAAGAAATGAATGGGAGTGTCTAGAGTTCAACCATGGGTCAAAATTGAGTTCAAAATGCTCAAAACGAGCTTAAATAATTACAGAGCAGGTGCGAAACAGCCTACCATACGGCCATATCATTTTGGTCGATTTACAGTGCAACTATTTTGAGTACTACTGACTCTGGACGAAATCTGTAAGTTCGGACGATTTTGACCCCTTTGTCAGTTTTTTTTTTGGATTTACAGTGCAACTATTTTGAGTACTACTGACTCTGGACGAAATCTGTAAGTTCGGACGATGAGTACTACTGACTCTGGACGAAATCTGTAAGTTCGGACGATTTTGACTACTGACTCTGGACGAAATCTGTAAGTTCGGACGATTTTGACCCCTTTGTCAGTTTGTTTTTGGAGTACTACTGACTCTGGACGAAATCTGTAAGTTCGGACGATTTTGACCCCTTTGTCAGTTTGTTTTTGGAGTACTACTGACTCTGGACGAAATCTGTAAGTTTGGACGATGTCTATTCATAGCTACTTTCTCAACCTACTGAAACACAACGAGTCAACAGTTGCCTCCACTAAGGCTCGAACCCACTCGCATCATCCATGTGGGAGTGTTAACCGAGACACCAGGTGCCACTTGACCACAAGGTCTTTGGCCCTTTGTCTTCCTTTTTAAGCTTTAATGTCTTCAAGAGAGTTGTAGCCCTTTGAGTCTCCGTTCCAATGGCACAAGAATCACTATATTTTGATATTTATTCACTGAGATATCGTCCAATCACTAAGATGTCGACGTGTAGAAATTTCAACACCTTGACCTTTTGCTTCTCTTTTGTTTTAGTTTGCCCAAATGATCAGTAACATTGAAAATACAACTCTAAGCTCTCTTGGAAGTGTTGCACCCATCTCCATAGCTTCTCCTTGACTCCCATTGACTTCAAATGCATCCGAAATGCATGAAAATCCTTGTCTTTGCTTCCAATGCTTTCAAACTCATACTCCTTGCAAAATATCACAAATAAACACTAATTCTCATGAAATTTGGAATGATCTAAAAGCAAAATGACTTAGTGAAAGGGAGAAAAATATAAACAAATAATCACTTATCAACACTCCCACACTTAAACCTTTGCTTGTCCTCAAGCAAAGACAAGTAATAAATCACCATCCTTGCAATGAAATTGATCATACTCCTACTTTGCACAACCTATCATACCACAATCCAACTTGCTACAACACAACTTGTTTCAAGAATCACCTTAGCTTGGCACACAAGTTCCATTCCCAAGCCAATAACCAAACACCAAAACCATTAAAGTGTGCGAGAATCTAGTGTGCACAAATGCTAAGTTGAGATTATGCAAAACTTAGCTTTTAATGAGATCCCATAGGCTTGCCCTTCATACTCCCACTAGTTCAACTCCAAGATTGCATGCTAAGATCAAGTAGGACTTTTATTTGGCTTGTAATGGGGCTAATGGTGAATGGTTAACAAAGAAAGGGTATAGGAATAAAACAAAGGAGAGAACTTCACACTTGTTCACAATTGAGGTTAGAAGAGATATAACTTGAATGAACTAAGGAGCAAACAAGACATAAGGACAAAACAACCTCTAAAGTGGTGGGGTAGAGCATAACTTACAAAATAAACTTCAAACTTTTATTCGTCTTTCTTTTCTTTTCATTTTTCTCTTTTCATCATCTTTTTCAACACTTTTTTCTTAATTTTTCTCAACATCATCTTTTTCATTTTCTTGTCTTTTCAAATCAACTAACAAACTTATTCTCAAGACCCCCACACTTAGACAAAATTATCAAGAAGGTTGCTAACAAAACAAGCTCCAATAAAGATCTCTTCCATGAAAAAGAACAAATGTTCTATTCTCTCAAGGGTGGCGGTAAACATTTTGGTTAAGGTTAAGGGTTAAATGACAAGTGTTAACACAAGAAAAATAAACATAATGAAGGGTTTAAGTGCTTAGTACTTATTGAACAAACACAAGGCTCAACGAGGACAATTAGGGGTAAACACATGTATAAAAGGTAGGCTTAAAGGCTTGAGCTAAACAAAAATGGCATAAATCATTTCAAAGCATGCAAATCTTAGATTTCACTTGGAGAGTAATGAGACAAGTTCTAGCAAAACAACCATTACCGGAATCTCACATAAGCCTTCACTAGCAATGTACAACACACTAGATCAAGAATTGATTCAATTATTAAGTGGTTAACAAGGCTATTGGTAAGAGAATAGACCAATCATGTAACCCCTTGGCTCATCAATCACAAGTTGAATTGCAACAAGTTCCACCAAAACAAACCACAAACCAACAAAGAGGGAGCGATCGCAATTTCAAGCAAGGAAAGGTAATTTACCCAACATTATGCACAATGAGTCATCCAAGCAAAGTTTCAAAAAATTTCAAAAGTTACCCAATTTTTGTCTTCCCCCACACTTAGAAATTACATTGTCTTCGATGTGAAAGAAAATAAAGCACAATGGGGAAAGGGCAGCACAATAAGCACAAGGAGCACAATCTCTACTATCTACACCAAGTAAAACATTATACACAATTAAAAAAAAAAAAGTAGAGAAGGTAGATGAGACTCCTCAATGAATCCCTAATGCCAAAGAATCATCATGAAGCCTTCTTGGAAATTGAGCATACTCCTTAGTATCATTCCTAGAGTCAAGAGAATATATACATGAAAGCACAAGTGAAAGCATGATATATCAAAAATAAAAGTATAAAGAAAAATAAAATGCAATAAAATGAAGGATAACATGGTGTGCCTCCCATGAAGCGCTAAGTTTAACGTAGCTAGCTCGACTCAACCTCCTTAAAGAACAATCCTTGTATGCTTGGACGAAGATGAATTCCTTTTCTCCATCCACTTTCTCTTCAATAAATGTCGTTAAATGCCGAGCATTAAGGAACTCCTTTAAGTTCAAAAGTAGCATATTCTCCTGAAATAAATTGCAATGATTCACTTCCAAGAATATGCTCTCTTCTTCAATTTTCATCTCTTTTTCTCTAACATTTTTTTCCAAAAAGCACTTCAAGTGGTTGCCTTCAATTAATTATCTTAAGCTCATCTTCACCACTTCGAAGTTTAAGAAACTATGCTCACCCATATCAAACTTCAAACTCATCCCTTCATCAAATCCATTTTTCACCCATAAATCAACCAAGGATTTCTTTCTAAACTTTGGATCTAGATAGTACTCAAGAGCTTGATCATTTCCTTGGTCTCGATCCACTTCTTTTGTTTTCTTGACTTCCCTTTTCATTGGCAAGTAAGGAGAGTCTTGGGTCTTTCTCATGCACCAATAAGAAGTGGGAATCCCTTGATTTAACTATAGGCCAATGTGGGCCAAAACTCTCAAGGTCATTGACACCACCCGATTCCCAAATTATTCTAAAATCCTCATTCAAGGGAGTGTCGTCCAACAAAGGGCATTCCTCATTTGTCCCACAAATTTCATTAATCTCATCTTCCTTGAGCACTTTTTCAATTAGATCATCTCCAAGTTGTTCCTTATCACTATTCCCTTGCATTTCTACATTTTCTCCCCAGTTTGGTGTTTCTATCTCAATGCACTCATCATAAACCTCATCATCTTCACCTTCAAGGTCCTCACCCTCCTTTTCATTTCTATCAACCATATGACCTTCAATTGGTAATAACAACTCTTGCAGAACTTCTTCATTAGAAGACAATTCTTGAGTGGGTTCTTGAGTTGTCAAACCTTGTCTTTGAACCTTCATGTTTTCTAATTGAACTTATAGCTCATTCATTTGCATAAGTATGTTGGCCATCATAAACTTCATCTCGGGATCTTGATCAAGTGGTTGGTATTCTTGTTGAGGTTCTTGATAGAATGGATCTTGAGGTTCCCATTGATTATTGACATATTCTTCCTCACTTTGTCTCATGGGATATCCATCATCCTCAATGTCATCATCGGGTACAATAGTAACTCCCCAACGCCAAAGTTTCCTCATTTATCCCATAGCTCCCCACACTTGGTGAATGGTTGTAGTGATCATATGGAGGTTGAGTGTCTTGGGGGTATGGATTTTGAGAGTAATTTTGTGGTGGGAAAGGATGTTGAGGTGGATTGTAATTATGTGAAGATTGGGAGTATTGATCATATGAAGCATATTGAGGATCTTGGTAATGTTGAGGATAAGGACTATGGTATGGAGGTTGGGAATAACAAGGTGAGTCTTGGTAGGGTTGTGGTGGGTAAGACTATGGATAAGGATCGCCCCACTCTCGTGGTGTATCAACCAAAGTTCTTGAAGAACAAGAGCTATTTAAGCTCCAATCTACCCCCATTTCCATAGAAGGGAAATTGGGTTCGAGAGTATGAAGTTCCATCCAATTCCCATTGAGATGAAAGACTTTCCAAACACAAACAATAATTGCTACGTATCAACTATTGCAAGATAGATTAAAGACCCAACTCAAACACATTAACCCTAGGTTGGGGTTCTTCCCGTTTTTCACAATAATCACAACTTAAGCATCAAACTAGATAATACAACCCTAACTCAAGCCCATAAACTAACTACTCATGATTAAATAGCATAAAGAACACAAAATCACAAGTAATAAACATAAATCTTGAAAAAGGAAAGAGATAAGGGAAAGAAAGCTTCTCTATTGAAATGGGTGGTAGAATCTTGAAATTCAAGCTTCAAATTCAATATTACAAGCTCCAAAAGTGCTTAAAAAAACATAAATCTAAGCCTAATCTAACCTAAAAAATGAAAGGAAATGAATGTGAATGTCTAGGGTTCAACCATGGGTCAAAAACAAGTTCAAAATGCTCAAAACAAGCTTAAATAATTGTAGAGCAGGTGCGAAACGGCCTACCATACAGCCATATGCATGACCATATCATTTTGGTCAATTTACAGTGCATTTCTATGCAACTGTTTGACTTCTAGGCTATTTTCACCCTCAAAAGCACTTCATTAGCCTTTGTGATCTTCGACAAAGTTGTATCTCTTCACGTTGGATTTTCAATGGCGCAAAAATCATCGCATTTGGACATTCCTAGGCTGAGATATGGTCAAAATACCGAACAGTGGCTGATTTGGACAAAATCTGTAAGTTTGGATGATTTTGACCCCTTTGTCTTCCTTTTTAAGCTTTAATGTCTTCAAGAGAGTTGTAGCCCTTTGAGTCTTCGTTCCAATGGCACAAGAATCACTCAATTTTGATATTTATTCACTGAGATATTGTCCAATCACTAAGATGTCGACGTGTAGAAATTTCAACGTTTTGACCTTTTGCTTCTCTTTTGTTTTAGTTTGCCCAAATGATCAGTACCATTGAAAATAAAACTCTTTAGGCTCTCTTAGAAGTGTTGCACCCATCTCCATAGCTTCTCCTTGACTCCTATTGATTCCAAATGCATCCGAAATGCATGAAAATCCTTGTCTTTGCTTCCAATGCTTTCAAACTCATACTCCTTGCAAAATATCACAAATAAACACTAATTCTCATGAAATTTGGAATGATCTAAAAACAAAATGAATTAGTGAAAGGGAGAAAAATATAAACAAATAAGCACTTATCACCTTACTTCTCCATTCAGAAACAACGCTCACAAACGACGAGTAGAAATCACAAAGTTCGCCTGTCTTTGTTAGCCTCCTAGAAATTGAATGGTTTGTGAACTCACTCCTTTGTGAGGACAAACTGCCACTAGAAAAGTAATCCTAGTTAAATGTTGGACACCATTTCTCCTTACAATCATACAATTTTTCTAACTAAGGACTCTTATGACACTTATAATTAATCACCATCCTGAAAATCATAAGATCACCAAAAGAAAAACATTCACAATTTTAGAAAACTATATTCACAATTTCATAACTCTATATTCATAAATGTATAACTATATGTCCACAATCACACAGCTCTACATTCCCAATTTTAGGACTCTATATTCAAAGTTGTAGAACTCTATGTTCATAATTTCAATACTCTATTCACAATACTAAACCTCTACGTTCACACTTTCAGACTTCCATGTTTAGAACTTCAGAACTATATGGACACAATGCTTATGTTACAACTCTGTTACATATTCACACTTTCAGACCCCTAAGTTCATAAATTCATAACTCTATGTTCACAATTACACTACTCTGCGTTCACAGTTTGAAAGACTCTGTACTCAAAGTTGTAGAACTCTGTAATCAAACTTTCACAACTCTATGTTCACAATTTCAGAGTTCCATGTTCATAACTTCATAACCAAATAGACACAATGCTTATGTTAGAACTCTGTTACACATTCACGCTTTTAGATCTCTATGTTCACAAAGCTAATACTCTATGTTCACAATTCAAATACTGTAAAACACAAAGTGAATGAATAAAGGGAAAAGGGTCAAATAGGCCCTCAAACTTTACCCCAAAGTGCAATTAAGCCCTCGAACATTCAAAAAGTTCAATTAAACACACGAAGTTGTCATTTTGGTGCATTTAAACCCATATGACCGGTTGTTCCAAGTGAACAACCGGTCATAACTTTTCTGACCAACATTCCGGCGGCCGGTGGACGGAATATTCATCCCCAACCAACATTCCGGTGGCCAGTGGCGAAGGGGACTAACGTGAACGGGAGATATCAGAACGGAGCAACAAATTTTTGAAGCAACCCGACGAAGAAATTAACATTGTAAGATTGCTTCAGTATGCTTCACCTGTACACGGGAGGAAATATCAATTAGGCATTTGAAGAAGAAAATAAATTCATAAATTGAAGAATAAAATACACACCAGTTAATATGCAGAGCAAACAACTTCATCGATTAGGGCAAAGGGGGAAAGAAAGAGAGAGAACAAGCCAGAGACGTTTGGGTTTGCTTTGCTATGTTTCTTTTTCTAAATCTCAACTGCATGCGTACTGCAGTCCGTGGTTATGGGTTAAAGGACTAATCATCATGGTTGGGGTTAAGGATCGCGCGGGGAGTGCAACTGCGATTTGCGAAGTTCCATGTACGATGTGCGAAACAGAGGACAATCGCCGGCCGTTAGAGTGCAACTGCGATCTGCGTAATGGGCGGACGGCGATTGTTTCAATTATAACGCCTATCTGCGAAACAGAGGACAATCAAAAGTTGCTCTCAAAGTTTCAATTAGAAATTTTAGAGTGCAACTGCGATATGCGAAGTTGGGGATGAATATTCCGGCCACCGGCCGCCGGAATGTTGGTCGGAAAAGTTATTCATATGGGTTTAAATGCACCAAAATGATAAGTTCGTGTGTTTAATTGAACTTTTTGAATGTTCGAGGGCTTAATTGCACTTTGGAGTAAAGTTTGAGGGCCTATTTAACCCTTTTCCCATGAATAAAATACTGTAACATAAATGAACAGACATACCTTGACCAATACAATTCAAACTCAGCTTTTGTGTATGTGTACTTCAACGAACAATTAAATAGCCCATGAAATCCTTATTGTTCCTTAGTGTCTTGATGTGCTTCTTCGAGTTCTCATCGATATGTCATATGCAAAGACGATGGCATGATGTTGTAAACACTTGAGAAATAGTAGAAGCCATTGCTACACATTTATCAGTCATAATGGTTTGTGGACATTTGTCACCCATAGATCTAAGAAATGCTCTAAACAACCACACAAATGACTATATGCTTTCATTCATCAGAAAACCATACCCAAACATAACATCCATGCAATGGTGGTTCATCCCTACAAATGGACCACAAATCATATCGTATTTGTTAGTGCGATATATTGTATCATGCACTAACAAATCTCCAAATAACTCATAGTCCCGTCTCATTTGCCCATCCCTCCAAAAACAACTAGTCAATCTTGCATCACCATCAACTTCAAAATCAAAGAAGAAGTCAGACTCATTACACTACATCCTCCTAAATATTTCAATTAAAGAATTCGAATCAATTCCATTTAAACTCTTCAATGAATCAGATGCCAATGAATTGTAAGCATCTCGATTGGTGAACCCAACGAGTAGAGACCCCTTGATTGATGTTTTAAAAACCTGATACCATCCGCCAATGCAACCACATTCTTCTTCAAATCCCTTAAGTATGAAAGTTGATTATTTCTCACTCTTCTATGCGAACGAAGTAGATGACTCTTGTATAAAGTGTATAGCTCGTGGTTGTGGGCTTTATCGTGTTTTGTAACTGTCCACACCCTGTTACCATCTACATCAAACTGAACAAATGCGTCACACCCCGTCCTTAAATCAATCTTTGAATACACATTCACACCACTATTTTCTTTAGACTTATAACCAACCAACCTTAGAGCAGAAAAATGTCTTCATCTTAAAATTGTTAGTAAATCCTTGGTAGCGTTACTTACCCTTCCTAACACTAAAACCAACTCTATATGCATAATCGTTATACAACTCATACGCTTTATCAGCATTACTTACTACAATACCCACCAAATCCTGATCAACTGCAGATATGAAATATAACCTCAAGTATGAAAAAACATAATAACGAAAAAAATCAAGATCAATCTAATGAAAATATATTCTCTAAGTAGAGGGGGGACAGGGAATGCCGAATAAATCCAACCATGCTCTACAAAGGAATGGTATTTCCATCAAATTCAGACTTCCAAAATAGAACTCTATTACACATTCAAAATTTTAGAACTCCACATTCACAGTTTGGATACTCTATGTTCATAATTTCAAAACTCCAAGTTCACATATTCCAGAACTACAAATTGACTATAATTATGTTAACTTTGTTACACATTCACAACTTCATAACTCCATGTTCACAATTTGTAACCTCTATGTTCACAATCTCAACATTCAAACACACAACCACACATCAATCATAAATCAGTATGAATAACTAATTTACTCTAAAAAATAAATAATAAAAACCTGGAATTGAAGATGACCCCTCAACATTTAAATCTCCTTGATCAATGCTTGCTGAGACAACCACCAAATCTGCATTCACTGCAAATATAAAATACAACAGAGTATCAGTCAACAATGTGACTGTGGAGTTCTAAAAGTGGGAATGTAGAGTTGTATACTTGTATAATTGTGAATGTACATCTCTGTACTTCTGAACGATGACCTATGTATGTGTGGGCGTAGAGCTTTTTAATAATGAATGTAGAACTCTATAATTATGAATGTAGAGCTCTGTAAATGTGAATGTATTGCTACATGATTGTGAACATATACTTTTGAAAATGATCTCCAATAAAATCTTAAATACATGGTAAATAATCAATCTAAACCAGAAATCCTAAATTCGAAAACACAAACATGAATCAATACATTTCATCAAATTTCAAATTCGACGCACTAACAAAACAAATAATAAAATCAAATTCATACTAAGTTTAAAAATCAGGAAAAAAAACTTGCAATTGAAGATGATCCATCAACGTGTAAACCTGGCTGATCTACTGTCTCCGCCATCAATTAACTCAATATTGGAAAATCAGACAAGAAATAATCGAACAAAAAGAGAAATGGATAACAATTGCAAGTAATAACAATGGAGAAGAATTGCGATGAGCAATCGGATAAGAATTGCGATGAGAAATTAGAGAAGAATTGCGATGAGGAATCAAAGAAGAATTGCGATGAAGAGGACTTGCGAGGGAGAATTGATTATTCTGTTGCGAGAAAGAGGACTTACAAGGGAATACTAGTCGTTAACGCCGTTTATTATTATTATTATTATTATTTACAAATGCTCATAAAACGACATTGTTTTGGACCCTTGCAAGGTGGACCCGGGTCCACGGCATAATTTGCGTCGGCTGAGACGGCAAACCTCGATCGAGGTGGCCCACCACGTGGCCGACCTCATGGCCAAGATGGGCGACCTCGGTGTAACACCCCTGATTCTAGACTGAAATATTACCACTAAAGATAGGAAAATAGCTGGAAATATCTCCAAATTGGCAGGGTGGAGTGTATCGTCCACTCTGACTGTTAGTTGAAGTCTGATTTTTGTTCTAGTACGTGTTTTGATCTCCAGTGCTTTGTTATTTGATCTCTGGTTCAAGATGTGTCTACTGAGAGTTATGTTGAATACTTTGCTTTGATTGTTGAGTACTAATCCATCGTTCTTGACCTCTATATTGAGTATTTGTTGAGTATCATTGATTTGATCCTTTTGGATAATATTTTGGAAATATTGGTTATGCTATTCATTTCATGAGTATATATGTGTGTGTGTGTGTGTGTGTGACTATTCTCCTTTGGTATTGAATATGAGCTTGGTATATATGATGATCTATAGATTCTTGAGAAATATTCCTTGAACTCTATATTTATGTGTGAAACCTTGGATTGGCGGCATTTGAGCTTCGGCTCAATTGGATAGGCGGCATTTGAGTGTTGGCTCTTGGTTACTTGTGATATGTGAGCATTGGCTCAATTGGATAGGCGGTATTGAGCTTCGACTCTATTGGATAGACGGCATGAGCTTTGGCTCCATTTTATGGTGTTGTGGTTGATTGGTGTTTCGGATGGACTGGTGTTCGGTTGGATTGGTGTAAGGTTGGAAATAAGCCTAAAACCCTATATTATGTATGCATGTATATATGTATTTCCTTGTGTATGAGCATTGGGATATGCTTGCTTGATTGTTACGCTTATTTCTTGAATTGTTGAGGTTATGTTCTTGTCTTGAGTACTTGGCTAGTGAGTTTCTGGTCTTGTGATATTTTGAAGTTGTTCCTTTGATACTATGTTCTGCTGATGAGTCTTTGGTTTGAACCTTATACTTATTGTTGAGCCTGAGTCTCTTGACATCCTATTGGTGATGGTTTCGTTGACATATATCTATAGGTGTTGTGTGAAAACCTATTTTGATTATCAATGTATACTATTGTATCTTTATGAGTGAAAATGGGGTTTTACTTAGCGTTCTTTGCTAATTATTCTAAAATGTTTTCAGGTATGGAGTAGGACCAGCTCGTGAGAGAGATAGTACTTCTTAGTCCTGCCCTCTTTTGAGTTTAACTTTTATTCCTCGTTATAGACTTATGGCCTGTGTGTCTTGGTTTTGATTTCGGTGAATGTAATAAGTAAATACTTTGGTTAGAACTTAGAAGGATTGATGACTTATGGATTTGTAGATTGCCTTAGCATCTAGGCTGTGTTTGGGGCTTAGATGTGGCATAACACCCCAACTTAGATTATTTTTCGCTTCCGCTATTTTTATTAGAAATTGAGATATTTCCAGCTATTTTCCTATCTTTATTAGTAATATTTCAGTCTAGAATTAGGGGTGTTACACTCGACTGAGGAGGTCGACCTTGGTCGAGATGGCGGACCTCGGCTGAGGTGGTCCACCGCGTGGCCGACCTCATGGCCAAGCACGGAACTTGGTCTTGCCCGAGTCGATTGGGCTCGGTTCCAAGTTCCCTCTGGTGCTTGGTTCACTTCGTGTTGTCCCGCTCCGAATCTATTTATAATTATTCCATCAGTTGTAGATCTTCATTCATAATATATTTTGCCATTATAGAGGAATAATAACTGAAAGTTAAATCCACTCTTTATTGTGGACGGGGATACCCCTATTCACCCGCCCTGATAGATTTTAAACAATCATATATACTTCGTATATAATTTGTACTAGACTAATTTAGGATTTGATGATTTAAATTAAGAATTTGATATTTAAATTTCTTTACTTAAATATTACTCCGTATAAAATATAGTAAATTACTAGTTTGACAATAAATTTGAATATAGTCGTATATAATTTAGGATATAGAATATAGCACAATGAAGCTGGAAACCTTGATTATCAAAAAATAAAAATAAAAATAAAAATAAAAATAGGGAGATAATAATAATAAAACAGTTTTCAAAAAAAAAAAAAAGAAGCGGTCGGAAGATGATCCATCGTCACAACCTTGACAAAACTTCATATTAGTAATTGCCTCTATCGTATAACAGAATGATCTCAGAATACTTAAAGTCGAAGGTTTGATGATTTGGTTGCAGAAATGCAAGCCATACCCGAAACGTCAGAGGCGAGGCGGGAGGCGATCGCGGAGTGGTACATTTTGTCGTGGAATGTGGAGGTCTGAATGGTCACTTTCCTCAGCTCCACGGCCTTCTCTTTGGTGAAACACCCCGCCCGGAACTTCGATCTGCCGCCATCCACTTCCAGATTTAGCCGCTGGTACGGAATCTCCTCCTCCGCCGCCTGGATTTTCATCTCATTGGTGTTTGCGGGAACTGAACCGTTTTTAATGAAGTTCGGACCGAAAAGCGGGGCCCACCAATTCGAACCGGAGGTTTGTTTTGAGCTACTCGGATCGGCTAATTCGCTCCGATTAGCAGAAGAAGACGACGACGAGGAGAAGCATTGGATCGGAGTTGTACGGAAACAGCGAAATGTGGCGGCCATTGCTGAAGAGAAAGCGGAAGCTAGCGGAGGATCTAAAAATATGAAATGAAAATATTTGAACGATTAACGAAAGTTGGTAATTGGATAAGATGTAAACGTGGCAATGACGCCAAGTACACACGGACGTTAAATAATTTCATTAAATTAATTTAAATGTTTCTCATTTTCGCATTATTATCTCACAAGGCTTTTCACCAAATTTGTAATTTTGGCCCTCAAATTATTCAGACTATTAAGATATGGTCTTTAATTATAAAGTAAATACATTTACTTCTTTAATTATCTCCTCACCCTCCCTGCCTTGCCGGAGACAAACGGTGGAGGGGTGGGTTTTTTTTTAATCTAAATAATAATTTTTTTAATGAATGTAAATTGTAATCGTCACGTCTACTTTGATGAAATATGTCAATTTTTATTTAATTGTATGGTTTTTTATAAATGTTAACAAAAGTTTAATAACAATTTCTCTTTGGATCTAACTTTCGGTGTCAAGGGAGATAAATTTTTACAAACGGAAAGAAACACAGTAAAATTAGGTAGAGAAAATATTATTATACCTAATAACGAAATTACACGAGCAACTAATCATATCTATCGAACATAAAATGTAGAAAGATCCAAAACTAAAATAAAGATATTCAAGATCTTTTAAGTTTTAACGTCTCGAAAACAAACGGCAATGAAGTAGGGAAAGAAGAACAAGTGTTATGTGAAATTCCTAAAATAGATTATTTATAATGAAAATTTATTAACTTTGTAAATGGAACGACCATCATTACAAAATACAAATTACAACTAATGAGATAATTAAAAGAACAAATATGTCTTCTCTATTATAAAATTCACTTTAAGATTATGTCATCTAAATTAGAGTTTATTTTACGTTTAATTTCATGCCATAAATAAATTTTATTTTTTTAATTATCGAATTTAATTTGTTATACTTCTAATTCTTAACTTTTAAAAAATATTGTACTTTGTGAATGTTTCACCTTTATGTATTAAAAAATATATTGAACTAAAAAAATGAAATTTTAAAATTTAAAAACTAAAAATAAAATAAATCAAGATTGATAATTAAAAATAAAATTTTACTATAATAGAGAAATCAAAAGTAAAATAAACACTTCAAAATTAATTTTTATCATATTGCATGACAATATTTTTGTTTGTAAATTTTTAAAATTATTTGGCTGATGTAATTTCTATCCAAAATATTTATTTTTCACAAAAGGCATTTTGAAAGGCTTTCATGGGTGAGTTTGCAATTGTCCAAAAGTAAGGGGACTTGAACCAAAATCCCACAATATATAAAACGAAGCAATTGCGATTCCAGCTCCCTGCGCCCAGCTCGTAGTGTAGTTTTGGATTTTACATTTCTTTTTTTTCTTTTAATTTTTTTCTCTGATTTTACGAATAATTGCAATAATCACTACTGATCTATCCATCGTCTTGAGCTGGAGGTGTGGATTCGTTAAGGAATCAAACCTGTCAATCTCAGATTAGGGTTTCCCGTCTTTGATAATCGTAGCGCCATTTCCCGTAATATTTACACTTTATTATAGGCAGATACATATATATCTATATCTAATCCGCAGAAAATTTTCAGTTTTTTTGCTTCGGAAATTCTAATCGAGATTTTTCATTGTTGTTCCGTATAATCTATAAAAAAGAGTTTTGTTTATTTGGCCAATTTTCCGTTTTTTGTTTTTGTTTTTGTTTTTGGGTCAGATTGATTTGGATAGCTTTTGGCATATTTGATCAAGGGATAAAAAACAACAAAAGTAAAGAAAAATAGGTTTTCTGGGAGCAATTGAGAATTTTTGGGTATAATGGATAAGAAGAAGGTTGCTGCTCCGCTTGTTTGCCACGGGCATTCTAGGCCGGTTGTCGATTTGTTCTACAGCCCATTAACTCCTGATGGGTTTTTCCTAATCAGTGCCAGCAAGGGTAAGCCCAGGGTTTCTTTAATGGGAAATGGTTCTTTATGTTAACACTAAGAAGCAAGTTAAATTCTAAGATGTTACTTGTGTGATAATGTCATTGCTGGTTTTATTGTTTCCCAGTTTATTTTTACATTTTACTGCATTCAATGATTTTGGTGGCTACTTATTAGTCCTTAGGTCTCTGCTAATTGGGTAGCTGGTATGAATGGCATAGGAGTGGATGTCATTGCTTGTGAATTAACATGAAATGAGCTTCTATTGCAATTCGGCAAAATGGGGGGTTTTAGAAGGCGATAGCTGGTTAGATATATGGTGGTCACGTCCAGGATATAGTTATGCATTTAAATGCTGAAGATAATTTGCATAATGAAATGGTGGTTTGCTTTTTTGTCACTGGACATGGTTCGGTTTTAATAGACGATTGTCCATTCTTTTGTTCAGATTCCACACCAATGTTGAGAAATGGAGAGACTGGAGATTGGATTGGAACTTTTCAGGGGCATAAAGGTGCTGTATGGAGTTGTTGTCTAGATAAACACGCACTTCGTGCAGCATCTGCATCTGCTGATTTCAGTGCGTAAGTCACCTACTGTTTTCTTTGGTGTTAACATCAATTGGTGTTTAGAACTAAATTAAAAGAAACTATTATTACTCCACTATCTTCTCAAGAACTTATAACTAATTGCACCAATGAGTAGAAGCACAATCTCAACCAGTTTCTACTTTAACAAAGTCATAGCATTGACCTAACATCTGAATTAGTAATAATCTATTCTCTTTTTTTGTTTTTTCCTTTATTTTAGTGGGTAATGATGTATTGGTACAACAAGAATGCTTATGGTTTTCATTATTGATATGATGTTATGTTGGTTTTCTGCAGGAAATTATGGGATGCATTAACTGGGGATGAACTGCATTCATTTAGTCACAAGCACATAGTCCGTGCTTGTGCCTTTTCAGATGTATGTTAGTTGATGCTCCATATAATTCTATGCATTAGAGGTCAACTCTGCTTAGTCTTTATTTTTCTTTTTAGGAAGTTGGATCAATGCTTTATTTAGAAGCTTCAGACATTCTAAATGTGCCATGTGCTAAATTTTAAAGCGAATTTCTTTAGTTATAAGTACTTATAACAAAAGTTTGATCATTTACTTGGATTTCAAGAGATATTCTTGGTTTTTGCTATGGGTTCAATGTTAAGTGTAGACTGCTCAATTTTGTATTTGTGTCCCTACAATGAGAAATCATCACGTTTGTCAACACTGTACTCTTTAAATGTGAAACTTAATTGTCATAATCACGTCTATTGACTTGTCAATTGGGTTCTTCCTTGTTGAAATCGGGTCATTTGCAGGATACACATCATTTTCTCACTGGTGGTTTCGAAAAAATTCTTCGGATATTCGATCTAAATCGACCAGATGCACCACCAAGGCAAATTGACGGTGGTCCTGGTTCAGTTAGGACAGTTGCTTGGCTCCATAATGACCAAACCATATTAAGTTCCTGCAGTGATACGAGTGGAGTGAGGTATGTGAAATAGCTACTGACTGTTAATGTTTCATGCTCTTTTTATACTCACTCTATTTAGCTTTGTGGCTGTTCCATAACAAATGATAATTGCAAAGGAACTATGACAATAATATCCTTTGAATTTTGGTGAAGAGAATGTCCTGATGTTGTCTTCCTGTCTGGGTTTAACCCGGACCATTATCAAACTGGAAGACATTTGTAGTCAAGTCAGCTGGTTCAACCAGTAACTCAGTTGAAGTACATCTTGTTAAAGAACCATTGACCATCTGACAGGAGTTGGAACTTTCTTTTTTTCAGCATATTTTTTTCCCATTAACTTGTGTTCATGCCTTGTTCATC
Source organism: Ipomoea triloba (assembly GCF_003576645.1). NCBI lineage: Eukaryota > Viridiplantae > Streptophyta > Magnoliopsida > Solanales > Convolvulaceae > Ipomoea > Ipomoea triloba. Next base: position 26,289,945 of record NC_044917.1, read on the forward strand.
GTTTAGCTTTAATTTGTTGGTTTTGAGTATAGATTATGGGATTTAAGAAGCTGTGAAGTTGTCCGAACCCTTGATACCAAGTCTTCTGTAACGAGTGCTGAAGTGAGTCGAGATGGCCACTACATAACTACTGCTGATGGTTCCTCTGTTAAGTTTTGGGATGCAAATCAGTATGTATTGTTGTTTGATTTATGTTGTGCTGAAATGTATTGGGTGTGCGCGGTGGCTTACAGTTGGTATTTACTTGCTTAACAGATTTAGATTGGTAAAGAGCTATGACATGCCCTGCAATGTTGAATCTGCTTCATTAGAACCAAGGTTCGGAAACAAGTTCATTGCTGGAGGGGAAGACATGTGGGTTCGTCTCTTTGACTTTCACACTGGAGAACAAATTGGTATGATTCTTGGCCTTGCCTGTAATGAATTAGAGGCTGGCAGGCAGGCAGAACTACTAATGTTGTGTTTTCTTTTATAGGATGCAACAAGGGACACCATGGTCCTGTGCATTGTGTGCGTTTCTCTCCAGGAGGAGAATCTTATGCCTCAGGTTCTGAAGACGGGACAATTAGAATATGGCAGACTGGGCCAAACGAGGCTGCCGATGCGTCAGCTGGACCACCTAAGCCTAAGGTGGTGAAAGATGTCAATGATGGGATTGAGAAGTTAAATATTGCCAAAGGAGCAAAGATTGATGACGATAAAGAGAACGAAGAAGAAGAAAAATGATTGATTGATGTCTGAGACTGAGACCAAAGGAAATATATTTTTATAGGTCTTCCTTTTCTTTTCTTTTTTTTTGGCTTTGGCTGTTGCATGACAGACAGACAGACATGCAAGTTATATGCTAGCATGACTACTTTTGAAGGGTTTTATACCTTGAATAAAACTAAGCTTTTCCAAATGCTTCCATCAATTCTTCCATTTCATTTTAGCTTTTCAATCTACTCGCAAATACAGTACATACATTGTTAGACAGAATTTAATTACTTGCAAGCTCCCTCCAATTGATAGAAATATATATAATGAACACAAGGGAAAGAGCACAATGGTTTTTTTTTTTTTTTAACAAGCACAATGGTTAAAAGAACAAAATCTGCTTAAACATTCATCTCTGCGTGCATCTGTACAAAGAAATTCCCATTCCATTACCATTTCCCCATATGGACACAAATAATGGTAACTCTTTAAACAGGGCTGACTGAAGCGATAGACCCTTAACCTACCACTACTAATCAACAACACAGAAAACTGAACACCAAACTAATCATCAAAAATGCCCAAAAGGAGAGATGAACTTGTAACTCTACCTTTTGGGATAAAACTGAAGGACAAAACACTATAAGGGCGAACTGGGGCAAGGCTTTTCAGAAACAAAGAGAGAAACCTATCTGGAAGTTGAAACTTTCCTAATAGTGTTAGGATTCCGGAATCCCTAAAATTCTATTTATGAACGGTGACATAGCTGCAAGCAAAGCCTTGGGACATTCCTCGTGAGGAAGGTGGCCACAACCAGATATTGCAACCAGTCTCTGCAAAATCAGCAACACATACATAATTAGATAAACAAAGTCCAAGCAGCCTGTGTATGCATACATGTACATATATGGAGGATATAAATAATAGACTTACAGAATTTACAAATTTTGAGGCCATAATTTGAACAGATTTTAATGGTACAAGTGCATCCTCTGCTCCCGCAATTACCAGTACTGGCAAATTTTCAACTGCTTTTAGTACTGATGCTGCATTGTCGGGGGTAAGCACTGTCTCAAATGATAATTTCCCTATCTCGTGAAGTGCTTCATCCCAACCTTCTACAAATAATGGGGCCTGATTACAGAAAACGAATAAAACAATTTATATGATCAGGCATACTCGTAGAATAAAAAGCAGCAACTATGACAATGTAGCAGATATGAGATACATGTGCAAAACATACCTTGTAAAGACTTAAGACTTCAGTTGTTAGCTTAGTAGCATCATACCATGCACGCCTATTCACTACTTGAGTAATTTCAGTTCGCAAAAGAGGACGAACTAAGTGCTTTTTCCCAAGCGAAGTGCGCAACAATATTCTTGCAAAGGCAGGGACCAGTTCTCTTGTCAAGCTAACACTCAGTAAGACAACTCCTTTTATCTCAACCTAGAGACGTAAATGCATAATAGAGTCAAATAGATGAGCATCACTCTATAAAAATTTTATACCACAATAAAAAGAATAGTCTTCATTTCGCAATATTTCAAAATTGAATTTGATCATATACTACAATTTTGTGTCACTGTTCCACAATACATGCCAGTTTGTCTACTTTAATGTAATGTTTCGAAAGCCACCCTTTAGAGCAACCTCATTGCATATTTTAAACATTTTCAACACAATGTATCAGTTTATGCACACTTCCATATTATTTATTTCATCAGACCTTATAAGAATTTTTAAGATCTCAAGAGTGTAGAGAAGAATGCAGATTCAGCTATATGCTGACAATACAAGCAAAAAATTTAGTTTTAAACAGTAAGAAAATAAAAGACGATTAATGGTGAAATCATTTATTTCCCCCATGATAACTGTTTATTATTCCTTGAAGCAATTCAATTCAACCAGTTTGAATATCATTCAAATGGCCTTATGTTTGCAAGAAGTGAAGTTTAACCAGTAGACTTGTAACAAGATTCCATTAAATGGCCTTACGTTTGCAAGAAGTACAGTTTTAACCAATGGACTTGTAACAAGATTCCATTAAAGCAAGATAGGTGGTTGCTCACATTAATTGAACCCATAGATGACTGAACTCTTTGTGCAGCCTTTAATGCAAGTAACCCTCCATCATCATGGCCAACAAGTATAACAGAGGTGAACCCCATCTCTAGACAAAAAGAAAGAAGCAGATCAACCTGAAAACAAATAAACCACCACAGTTCAATCAAAAGCTCAAAAAGTCAGAAATATCACAAACAAGGCAAGGAAGTCCGTGTTGGATGACATAAGAACCACTAAACACCAGCATATACATTAAAAACAAGAAATTACCTGGGTATCAAGCTTGTAGGCATTAGGCAATTGATTTTCCTCCCAGTCTCTGCGGCGGGGCCTTGATGTCAATCCCCAACCCGGTCTATCAAAAGCCGCTACAGCACAACCTACCTGTCGGGCTAGCACACCCATCACATTTCTCCATGAAAAGGCTCCTCCTCCAAAGCCATGCACTAAAACAATCCCAAACTGACAATTTGCTTCCAAATCTCGAATGTTAAGTTGATATGGCAACTTATTAATGTGATCCTCGCCACCAGTTTCACCTAGGCTTAAAATAGGTATGTCTTCAGACAGAACAGGTGATTTTGGAGAACTATCTAGCAAAGGAGTAGAGAGAGATGAAGTATGAAACTGGTTACTGAAGCTCCTACGAAGTTTCTGTTCGCTTCTTGATAAAGAACTTACTGCTGGCCTGTCAAGAAAGGTTATGGATGATAAGGAACGGGGAGGTGACCCAGGCAAACTTAGCTTATAATGAATGGTAAGCCCATGACAAGAGATAAATAAGCTGTCAGAATCAGCCAGCAATCTAACAGGTAGTTGCCCATCCAAATGAGCTAATCCTGCTGGTTTTCCACGAATTTCACTGTCACTTCTTGGCGATTTCCCAGCAGAAGGGGTTGGAGAACGTGGAACCTTCTGATATCCAGAGAAAACAACTCTGGAGAGAACCTGTAATTAGATAAAGTGATTGATGATAATCAACCATTAAACACAGTAAATGTCAAAAGCACCAGAATGTAAGATTTTATGGAAAATCGGCTTTAACTCTGAGTAAAAGAAATTAGTAGATTCTGTGCATTTTCAAAATGGGTCTCTAAATAGTGGAAATATTATTTACTTACAGCATCAGGGTCAACACGGTGGAACAAGAGTTTCCTTCTAGCTCTACAACTTGTTCTGTATGCAACAACTGTATGTCCAAGAGCAAACACCACAGATGAGAGAAATAAGACAGGCATCCCCCACGACTTTTTCAAATGAAGCCTTTGCCTTGAGATGGATGTTGAAGCTTCAGCTTCAAGGTAAGAATTGACAGAGAAAACACAAGCCTTAATGGAAAGAAGAAGAACTGAAATGACTGAACAAAAGGTAACTGTTACAAGATATGGTCCGTGTGAGAGAGCAGCACTGTTGCACATGGAATACACACCTGTATTCATTAAAATAGCAAATAAGCAATGATTATTCAAGTAAAATGGCAAAGTTACCAAAACAAAAGGAATAGAAAAAGAAAGAAACTAGACAGGTAATAGAAATACATTTAAGAGCAAATCAAACAAAGACAATTACTACATACTAACACCAACCTTTTCATTCATTTGAAGAAACAAACTACAGCAATGGAATGATAGTTCATTTCTTACTGTCTCAATTAGAAAAATTAAGATCCAAATAATTACCATTATCAGCAACTTGTATTTAAAGTTAAAATGAAAACCCAAAAAATATAGATTATCAGCAATTTCTTACCAGCATTACCGTTTTTTATAATTCAATTGAAAACACAGTTCATTTCTTACTGTCTCAATCAGAAACTTGTGTTTAAAGTCGAAATGAGAACCCAAAAAAAAATAAAAAAAAAATAGATTATCAGCAATTTCTTACCAGCATTACCGTTTTCTTATCAGGCAAGGAGGCCAACAAAATATGTACATATTTTCATCAAGGAGAAACAGGAAAAAGTAACAAGATAAGCAAAAGGAAACATTAATCATCAGGATATTATACTAACACAAATTGAAAACGCAGTTGAATTATATCATCGGTAGGAAGTCGATGAATCGAATCAAATTATCCCAAACAGAAACAAGATTTTGGAGCTTTAAAAAAACAAGGAGAGTGGCAACATACAAGTGATGACGAGAGATCTGATGATGGAAACAAGAGGAATTTCAGTTAATGAACTCTTGAATGTGTATCTGTGCAAATGCTCTTGAATACTGTAACAGCTGATGCACGTGAAGCTCGAAATCAAAACGCACTGCACCATGACGTCCCCAATCGCCACCAGCACCGGCGCCGATAGCACTAACAAAGACGCCACCATCGCCACCATAAAATACAATGTCCTTACGCATCTCCTCAGCTTCTCCAACCCTCCTTTCCCTCCAGAAGCCATTCTTGTAAACTCCAATTCCCGAATCAATTTTATACTCTTTCCAAACAATAACAATAACTTCTTCTGCATATATCACAATGAAATTTCAAGTAGGGCTCTGGAAGATTACAGATCGACTGCGGAACAGAAACGTCAAGGTTGGCGAATCCGCGAGAGACGGCGGCGTAACAGCCATCTCGCGGTGGCAAGTTGGGAGTTCCAGAGTCGGATGCAGTACGGCGTCGTTCCGAGTACTTACAATACAAATCAAAGCATTAATCTCCTTCACCGAAAAATCTCTGGTTTACGTTTCGCCGGAGTTTCTCCTTCGCTCTCCCTCTCTCTCTCTCTCTCTCTCTCTCTCTCTCTCTCTCCCTCTCTCTCCCCTCTCTCTCTCTCTCCTCCGTTGTGTTTGTTTTGTCGTTGAGGTGTATGACTCATTTGGATTTCTGTTTAAAAAGTATGTTTAAAAAAAAAAAATTATTATTTCTTTTTTAAATTGGGATTCCAATTCAAACTATTCTGAAACTCAGAAAATTTAATAAAATAGAATGGATTTGGTAATATTCAACTAGTAATGTTATTTTCTCTCCTTATTTCACCGCCTAATATTTACCTTTTAATACGTGACAATAAAAGTCAATTATTTTGTTATTTGGTACACACCATCTTTACGAATTAATTACTTTACAAAAAAAAAAAAAAAGTTTACTTGTAAATTAACTAACCTATCGAGTGTATTAAAAAAAAAACTAACCTATCGAGTGTTCAAAAGGAATTTACTTACTAGTAAATTACAAAAGCAGTCAATTGTCATGTAAGAATGTTAATATTAAGAGATCAAATTAGGAGCATAATATATTAATATAACACAACTCATAATCAACAGACATTAATACCTAATTTAGTCTTGGATTATAGTGATTTTTTCGATTTAGTCATAAACGACTTCTTGTGTTTAATTATGTTCTTGACTTTGATGGTTTTATCCAATTATGTCTGTTGTTGATGAGATAGCTTGTTAATTTCACTTCTATTAATATTTAGTATAATCATCGACTATAGTAGTTGTACCCAAGTTAGTCTTCGATTATCAATGTTTTACATAATTTAATTCTTGACTATTGTTGATTTTCTCTATTTAGTCCTTCATTCTAATACTCAAGGACTCATTGGATAAAACCATCAAAGTCTAAACTTAATTAAACATAAAAAGTCATTTAAGACTACTGACTCGGTTACAATGTAGTATTAAAAAAAAAAGACTAAATTGAAAAAACCCGGTATAATCAAAGACTAAATTAGGTATTAAATCACACAAAATGTTTAAAAAAATGTCTGTATATAGAACGTTTATAGTATATAACTATATATATTGATAAAGTATCATATTCAATTATGTAAACTATACAAATAACTAAATTTCCTTAAATAAATGTTTATATTTGCAAGTTAATTATTTTAACCATTTATGTTATAAACTTTTTTTTTTTGAATACTACTAACTCTATTACAATGCAGTATCTGTTCATAACTACTTTCTCAACCTATTGAAGCACAAGAGTCAGTATTACAAAACGAAATAGCAAAGTAAAATTTAAGTAGAAGCTTTCTAAAATGAGCAACAACTTCTGTATACTACCTTTTTTCAACCTAACTCCAATTTTATAAATATATGTAAACATTTATAAAATAAGGAAAAATTACCATATTAATCGTTAGTATGGTTCCTTTTATACTATGTACAACTGCATATGATTTTAAAATTGTATTCGTACTCTTTGTCATGAAAGCAATCATAAATTACCATAGGAAGAGAAAATAGTTTTAATTTCGCAAGGGGCCGAGCTTTCACTCCCAATTGCTTTAAAAAATTTAGAGTTCATGGAATATTTGATTACCTATATAATCTGATTTTGGTAATGTGATCGGTAGTATTTCAAGTTAATGTGATTACCCCCATTTTCTTAGGTAATCTTAGATTACCTTAAATTATTCCAACTTTTCCCTTGTTAACTAATCTTTATATAATAATAATAATAATAATAAAAAATTATATGTTTATATAATCAAATATACATGTGTGTATATTTATATATTTATTTTTTAATATTTAAGTATTGATATACATTCGTACAATATAGTAAATTGATCCATATAACCTAAAATATAACCATTAGCCAAACAACGTAATATTATATTCCATCATCCAAACCAAACACATAAGGTAAATCTTATATTCCCAAAATCTCACATTGAGGGATAATCCAAGATTCCGTGAACCAAACGCCCCATTAGGGTATTAAAATTTACGTGTTATGCAATACCCATTACAGGGCGTTTGGTTGGGAAGATGGAATTAGGGAAGAAAAGAATTGTAATTCGGTGGAATTTCAATTCAATGAATAAAGTAGGAATTGAAATTACAGGGTTCGGTATGCAGGAATAGGAGTACAGGGAATTGAAAGGTAAAAAACGACAAAATGACTAAAATGTCTTTATGTTGTAGTAGATGTAATAATAATAATAATAATAAGACAAAAGGTATGGGAGGAGGGGCAAAATTGTCTTTGCACCAACAAAATTGCCCCTCCTCTCCACCGAATTCCAATTCATCATTTGGAGGAAATTACAATTCCGCGAAATTGCAATTCTCTCCAACCAAACAATGTAGTTTGGAAATTTATTGAACTGAAATTCAATGAATTGCAATTCACCCCAAACTACACTCAACCAAACAGGACATTAGTGTGGATAACTCTAGTATTGAGATTTACCTGTTATACAATATTCGTGGATCCAAAAAAAATGTGGGTATTGAGATTTCTATTAAGAATGAGACCACACCGATACCATACTCTATGAAGCTCGAACTCATTCCTATCATCCATGTGTGAGTGTAAATCGGGACACCGAATGCTACTAGACCACAAGTTCTTTGGCCTTCTTTCTAATAGTTAAAAACCTTATATTGAAGTTATGTTATATTTCTGATAAAAAATTATATAATTTAAACCAAATATAAAAATCTTGTTGGAAAAGTGATTTGTTGTGCCCGTTGACCTTTAGCTCCTAACCGGTGATTGGTGTTTTGTAGGAAATCTATAATCAGAGAATAGAGGCAAAGAGAATGGGGGAGCATTCTTATTCATGATCATTATATCTTTACAAGTGGGAAAACCCCAATATATATAATGTACAAGTAATAATAACAATACTAAGTATGGTGACCGTTACAACGGTTACACAAATAATGGCAACATAAATATATTTATTATAACAAATCTTATATTTTTAAACAAACATAACATTGATTATTTTGTATAATTTGAACCACACACCCCTAAAGAACAACATCAACAACATTAATAATTGTGTAAATAGACGGTTAAATATATGGTTTAATTAATGGTAAAAAAAATAAAGTAAAATGAGAGAGTAAAAAGAGGGCCCAGGGGCAGCTTTATTGTATTGACCGTGGTGGTGCAGTCTATTCTGTGGTGGCTTTTGTATATCCCAAAAAAGTTTGTCCGGGCGGGATATTTTTATGACGAAAGTACCCTCGCCAGCCATTCATGGCCCGTTGGGTATTCCACTGCAATCTGCAGTTATACAGCTAGGAGGTTGGTTGTTACTTGCTTCTGTTGAGCATATTTCTCTTCCATTTTATCAATACTACAACGGCTACTTATCTTATGATAATGATGTCTTTATATCCATATATATATTTTTTTAAATTAATGAAAAAATATATTTTAAAATTTGTCTTTAATTTATAAGAAAATTAGCTGCCATTATTTGAAGATGTAATAGGGTGAAATCTGTTGGCAAAAAAATATACTGAGGGGCAACCCATTCAAGTTGGATGTTTTAATAAAAAATAAATAAAATTAGGTTGTTGGTTTGATAATCACAAAGTTATAAGTTTGAATCTCAGTGAGAGTTAGGGGTGTGCATTCGGTTAACCGAACTATTTTAACCGAACCGAATTAACCGATAACCGAATCGAACCGTTTTAACCGAACCGAATTAACCGATTAGCCGAACATTTTAAACCTAAAATATAAAATTACTCCGTATAAAAATAACACCTAAAATAATAAATCCAATTAAAATAAAATACAAATCATCCAATAACTTCAAATATTCAAACATCCATAACTTCAAATCTTCAATCCAATTAGTATTTTGTATTTATATTTAATTATTTAGCTATATATATATATATATATATATATATATATATATATATATATATATATTTATTTATTTATTTATTTATTTATTTATATATATAAATTCGGTTAACCGACCTTTCGAACCGAGTTAACCGTTAACCGAAGTTTCAAGATTATTTTAACCATTAACCGAAAACCCAAAACTTTTCGGTAAATTGCACACCCCTAGTGAGAGTGCCTTATTAGCTTTCTTAGTTTGAAGTGGTGAGCATGTAACTTAGGTTGGTTTACCTATTTAGGGTTACAATACGGGACTTATCAAATGTACATCATTTGGTTGTGGTTACGAGTTTTTCCTCGTTACTCAAAAAAATATCACGACAAAATTCGCCCTATGACCCTATTAAGCAAAAGACCACAAAAAGATAAACCAACTTGTATTGTTCATAGCTAACCAGCCCTCAAACTAAAAAAAAAATCAATAAATAATTGCGATTATCAACTTAATCGTTCAATAAATTTAGTTAGGGTTGACGTCAATTGACCTAAAAAAAACTGACACTTGATCTTATAAGATGACTTCAAGTCGGTTTGAATCGAATCGAATCAAATCAAATACTACTAAGCCACAAGCAAAGCTAAAATTACATTAGGGTGAACAAAAACATTAACGGATCGCATAACCGAAGATGGATAATTGAATGAAATTTTGGTGTAAATCTTTCCCCCATAGGCAGATATGCAATGCAGTTTGAATATCTTCAGTGGCCCCAACACTATTTTTCTATTGTCGTTGAAAAATTGAGGCAGGCACCAAACTCCATGTTCTGAGAGCAGTCCCAAGGTCAAGATTCATGAATATAGAAATTAGACAGAGATGAATGTGGGGACAATTATGGAAATTAAATACATCAATGAATTGTCACCCCTTAGCGCCGCCCCCCAGAGTACAATCGCTAATAGCCAGAATATCGTTTTCAATTCTAGATTTTTACCTTTATAAATAAATAAATAAATAAATAAATAAATATATATATATNTATATATATATATATATATATATATATATATATATATATATATATATATATATATATATATATATATATATTTGGGTTAATATTTGTATGACGTTATTCGAAAATAATCGAGTTAAGTTTCCATCAAGTCCTGTTAAGAGTAACTCTACTAAATTATATATATTTTTATTTAATTATTTTTGGTAACAAAGTAAATTTACAATCATTATTTGAGAGTATGCATGAAAAAAACCCCATTATAATAGTTCACAAAATATTTAATAAAGATAAACTGTAATATGGAATAGGGGTGTGTACAATTCGGTGAAGATACAGTTAATTAACCAAATTAAAAAAATTTAGTTAACCATTTCTTAACCGAAATATTTCGATTAGATTAATGATTAATGATTTTTAAGAATTTTAGTTATTATATATGCGCGCGCTTTTAATTTTTAATAATTTACAAAACATACTATTAGACTAGTTTTCTTAATTTTTATCATTTATGTTAGTGGTAAAAACTTAGTCAAATTAAATGATCAAAATAAATAAAGAAACAGAAATATCTTTTAAATATTATAAGATCTAATTTTAATTTTTCCTGATAAAAGAATATTATTAGCTAACATAAACTTTTTAAATTGCATTGAAAATATTAGGTATTGTACTATTGTGTTTCAAAAAAAATACATTTAACTTTTAGCAAATATATATATATATATATATATATATATATATATATATATATATATATATAATTTTGTCTATTATAATTAGATTTTAATAGTGATACCATAATAATAAATTAAATGAAAATGTTTTGTTGACAATAAATCAATGATGTATACATTCTACATAAAAAAAAAAGATACAAATAGAAACACAGAACTCTCTTAAAAAAAGTGAAATTTAAATTTAAAAAAGTTAAAATAAATAAGAAAATCATACTAAAATGGAATTTATTAATCAAAATTATTATTGTAATTAATCTATATTTATAGAACATAGAAACGACATATACACATATGTATATATGTGATTGTATTTTACATAGTGAAGATAGACTATAAATGACAAAATATTAAGGATAAACTTTGTAAGAAATTATTTATATACAACACAAAAAGTATCAAAGAAAAACATATTTAATGTCACTAAAAGATTTTTAATTATAGTTGAGAACTAATGTTAAAATAAAGACCAATGTGAAAAATGTGATGGATAAAGTTTGAAACACAATGCAAATGAACCACAAATAACAAACAATTAATACAATTTATATTACCAACACGATGTTCATTACCATTAAGGACTAGCATCATTTCTTATTACGAGTTAATGTCATAACGTCATTACGGTCCTCTGAGTATTATGATTTTGCCACGTCTAGTCGTAAATTTTAACCAACCATGGTCCAATATGGACCCTAGCTTCTTTCTCAACAATATGAAGCACAAAAAGTCAATATCACCTCCATTGAGGCTCGAACATACTCTCTCCCATGTGGGGGTGCAACCGGGTGTTACTAGACCTCAAGGTCTTTTACGTTTAATTAGTAACTAAAAACAGATTCCTTATTCTATTCTATTCCCAATTTCCCAGTCATGTGTATCTTCCATTTCTCTCTCATGTTGTGCATTACCGTACACAATGTTGTAGTCTTCAGACTTCAAAGCACAATGGTGTACACTTAAGAAAATATTGATGTGCTTTTCTGAGCACATTGATGTGTTTTTTAGTGGAATTTTTTACCTTTAAGAGTATATTGTTGAACTTTTCATAGCATATGGTTGTGTCTCCATTCAAAGTGCATATTGTAATGTCTTAGAGTACACATTGTTGAGTCTTTCAAAGCACATTGTTAAAGATATGATGAATTATTTTTTTTAGAAATAGTTAATCTTGATCACTAATTACTAATTTGAGTTGAATCTTATTTACTAGTTTATTATTTATGGTCGTTTATGATTTATGTTGAAGATATTATATTAAATTTAGTTTTTTCAATAATTGCTTCACATCTTTATGCCTTCTCGTGCAAATTTTTGCTTTCCAGTGTGCATTGCTGTGTCTTTCAGAACACATTGTTGTGTCTTCCGATTCACATTGTTGAAGATCGTAGGTGGTGAATTTTTGTAAGAGTAGTTGATCAATATGCACTTTGAATACACAATAATGTGCTCTGGAAGGCACAGTAATATGCTTTGAAAGACTCAACAATGTGCTCTAAAAAGTCAACAATATGCACTAAAAGACATATCAGTGTGCTTTGGGAGGCACAATATTGTGCTATGAAGAGTACAACATTGTACTCTGCAAGAAGAAAAAAAATGCTCATAAAGACAAAAATTTAATTTATACAAAATTACAATAATGTCATTTATTTTTTTTAAAAAAATCTTCATTATAACCCTTGATTCGGACTGAATCTGATGGATGAGATTAAACTCTATTTTTCACCTAAGAGGCTAAGAGAATGTTTTCACCTAATCCGTTGTGTGTATGTGTGTGTGTATAGGAATGAGTTCTGATGTGGGATGCTCCCAGGTGAAAAATGTGGTTAGATCAGAGCTCCTAAGTGCAAATCAATGAATTTTTTTAAAAAGAAAAACGCGCGTCCTGTTGCAAGGTTTGACACAAGTTCCTGGAAAGGTTTTTCTTCATGTATTGTGTCTTTGGACAGAACAAAACTTATGAATTAAAGAAGCAAACTCTAGAATATATATATATATATATATATATATATATATATATATATATATATATATATATATGTATATACGGTGCAATATTTTTATATCGTTTTGTTGACCAGAAATCAACAATAAAGTTTTCGGCGATGGATCACGTATTTTGGGGGTCCCACTGGCCACTGCTATCTTCTTCCCGTTATCGGCGTTGGCCACGTGGCAGGAACAGACAACCTGTCTACCGGCGTGCGCAGTTTATTATTATTATTAAATAATAAAAGGGAGACTTCCACGAGATACTTATGTGTGTGTTTCGGCGGTAACGGTGCATTTTTTAACATGAAGGACATGAATGTCAAATTTCGAATTTTTTACTAGACTTTATGGACATGGATGAAATTTATGACTAGAATATTTCAATATTTATATTTGAATAACAACCAATTTCACTTTTAGTCCTTAGATGTTGTGATATTACACTATAAAAATGATTAATTGTGGCAAACGAATAAATAAAGATATAATGTGAAATAAAATATGATAAAACGTGACAATGTTACAATATTCGATAACGAAAAATAAAATTTGCTTGATACTACGTATAATTTTAGAGTTAATTTCAGTAATGGTCCCCCACTATGTTGAGTTTTTATAATTGGTCATTGTCTTTTAATTTGGACGAAAAAGACATTTGAATATTGATCTTGTTCCGACATTAGTTCTTCCGTTTACAATTAGTTAGATATGCGTTATGTCTTGGGGTAAAACTGTCTTTTTAGTATACTTCTTGTTCAGTATAATATAATAATCTTAGCAGATTTTTCTCTGTAACAATAAAACTTTTAAATCTTATTTTTCAAATAGAGATTGTTTTGGTCTCATCATTGTTTCATTACTATCCATTAGCTTTTACAAAATATTCGTACTTTATAATATTGTTTCTAAATTTTTAATTTGATTTGGTAGGTAGTTGTGTTTTATCCGCAGTTAAAATCTTTCAACAATCATCTTCGTTACATTTTTCTAGAGCAACTATCTGCTATCTAATTTACTATTCCATTCTACATGCTTTATGACTTGTTTGGTTATTTAGTTTTTTTTGCATCCAAGTTATCAATTTGCATGTATATTAGCAATGAAGTTTAAATTATTTGAATAAGAAAGTAGGAGAAAATATATTGTATTAGGAATTGTATAACCATCTTTTAATGTACACTAGTAATACGAATATGAATTGTATTATCATATTTTTTTTTACAATATTACGCAAACCTTAGTATAGTTGTGTTTTGGCGAGAAATTAAAATGGATGATTTTGTTTTTATTAATACTTAATAGTATAGATTATGTTGCAGGGAAGTATATGTACTGTATTATTACCATTAGTAATTTTAATCTAGAATTGTAATACGAATAGGAAAGTAGGAAATAATATATTGTATTACGAATTGTATTACCATATTTTAATGTACAATTATAGTACGAATAGAAATTGTATTACAATATTTTACAATATGAATAAGGTTCAAATTGGCCACTGAGCGTAACCTGAAAGTGCAATTAGGACACTGGACCAAAAAAATAAAGTGCAATTAAGCCATCGAACATTCTAAATGTATATAATTTCACCTGATAACAGGTTATCATGGATTTTTTCAGGTTACTTATGTGGACTGTGAGTTGGCATTTTAAAATAATTTTTAATAATAAACTATTAAAATAATAATTAAAAAAATTAAAAAATTAAAAAATAATAATAATAAAACATACCTACGGCCGCCCCCTTCCCCCCCTTAATAATACCCTTGCCACCTTGATAGGAAACCTGGGGATGAATCAAATTTAATTAACTAATTTATTTATTTATTATTATTATTATTATTTATTATTATTAATTTATTATTATTTACAAAAACTCAACTTCTTTCACAAAACAACTTTTGCTTTATTGTGGTGTGTGTGTGTGTGTTTTTTTTTTTTAATTTTAATTTTTTAAATTATTTTAATTTTTTATTTTAATAGTTTATTATTAAAAGTTATTTTAAAATGTTAATTCACCACCCAAGTAAGCAAGTAACCTGATGAAATGGATGGTAACTTGCTATCAGGTGAAATTGCATACATTTGGAGTGTTTAGTGGTCTAATTGCATTTTTTTTTAGTTCAGTGGCCTAATTGCACTTTCATGTTACGTTCAGTGGCCAATTTGAACCTTATTCCTTTACAATATTATGCAAACCTTATACGGATATTTTGGGCGGGAAGTTTAAATGAAAGATTTTGTTTTTATTAATAGTATAGATTGTTGTTACCATGCACATATATCCACCATATATTTTTGGCAAAAGGGTCAAATAAGCCCATGTACTATCATTGATTGTTCATCTAGCACCATGAATTAAAATATGGTCCATCTAGGTCATTACACTCCTAATTATTTTTCATCTAGCATTTTTAGCCTATTTCTAACAAGTAACCCATCTAATTTGATGACATGGAAAAATTAAATTAGAAAAAATGATGACATGTTATTTATATGGAGATTTTGGATGATTTCTACCATATTTCATTAATGAAAAAAAATAATTTCTTGCAATGAAATAGGGTAGAAATCAAAATTGTTATATTAAGATATTGTATTTTTGGATGATTTCTTGGAAAGAAGTAGGGCAGAAATCAAAGTTGTTATATAAAGTTTCAACTACAGTGTACTGTGTATGTATACCGGAGTGTACTGTATATGTATAGCGGGGTATTCAGTGTCGTTCGACAATGAGATTCCATGAAAATTGATATATAAAAATTAAATTATTTTTTAAAAAATAATAAAATTTACCCAATATAATATCTTAAGTTATTATATTTAATTTTAATATATCGATTTTCATGTAATTTCATTATGGAACAACTTTGAATATCCCACTATACATACACAGTCGTGCAGTACAGTGTAATTAAAACATTATATAACAACTTTGATTTCTACCCTATTTCATTGCAAGAAATCATTTTTTTTTCTTAAAAAAAATTATTTTCTTCATTAATGAAATAGGGTAAAATCATCCAAAACATTCATATAAATAACATGTCATCATTTTTTATTATTTTATTTTTCCATGTCAACAAATTAGATGAGTTACTTGTTAGAAATGGACTAAAAATGCTATATAAAAAATAATTAGGAGTATAATAACTTAGATGGAGCATATTTTAGTTCATGGTGCTGGATGAACAATCAATGTTAGTACACGGGTCTATTTGACCCTTTTGCCTATATTTTTCTATCTTCTTCACGGTAATAATATATAGACATTATATATTGAAGTACAAAGTTATTTCCTAAATTATAAATATCAAAATTATAAGAATTTTTTTTGGTGAGAATTATAAGAATGGATCATCATAAAATAATATAAACATCTAAAATCTAAATAAATATAAGATTTTAATATAGAGTACGAATATTGGGTATCTATTTTTGTGCATCGCACATAGGAAAAACTAGTTCAAACTTCAAATATGCGAGCCAATAATTTTGAAATAAAATTAATAGAATAAATAATAAATATGATATGATTAATTAAATTGTTTCTCCATACAATATTACCCTTAATAAATTCTTCTTAAATAGTTGTAATAAGAAAGTAACAGTGTTTATAACATAATTGGAGTTATGTTATCAAGTTAAATGTAATATACAATAATTTAATCCTAAAATAGGGACAAAAAAAAGTTCATATTTGTGACAAAACCCAAATTATATTTCAAAAGTTGTCTGCCAAATTGTCAAACATATGCGGAATGTTACGTTGCCCCGTGATTCTTGAGCTCTTGGGAGCTGACAAACGTATGACATAACAATAAACGATGTCGTTCCAATGTGGGATTAAAAATGAATTATATGGCATCCAAGTAAGAGCAAGACCATCAATGGATATTGTGGAGTTATTGTCAGAATCAATGCTCACATGGAGGAGAGAGAGGGGGAGCGAGAAGATAGGGAAGCTTCTGCAAATTTAGAGATCATGGCTGACAGGTAAGGTCACATGAATGGAGGTTGTGAATGGATGTTGTGCGCGTATAGCGCACAGGGGGGCAGCGCCCAATCAGGCACGTGCAATGCACGCCTCAGGTGACTGTTCAGTTTCTTTAATTTTTTTTTCAAAAATCTTTTTTATTTATTTTATTTTATTTTTATTGTTTTCCTCTCCTCCCACTCTCTCTTTCCTAATCACACTCACAAAAACCCCTCAAAAATCGTGAAAACCCCATTGATAAGGATGCTCACTGGAAATGGGAGATGCTGGGGTTGGGGTGGGGGAACTAATTCATAGTCAGAAACCTTAATGAATATTCTTCTAAATTGCCATCCATTTCCAACTCATTCTGATGCTTTGTTTTGCTGTTGATGATATGATGTGATGCTACTTAGAACTGGACACACCTAACACCCCTCTTCTTTGCCCCTTCATCATTGCTAATTTAAATTAAACACTCCACACTCAGCGTCATCCAATTCAAATCTTCACGTTCAAATTGAAGGTTCTATGTGCTTTTTTTTTTTTTTTTTTGAAAACGTTCTATGTGCTTTTTATACATTGTGATTGGTATTAATACATTTGCACGGTGATGAATTCAAACAAGGTATATGTTAATGAAAGATTGAGAGTGTGTTTGGTTGACAAGTTTAGTTATCAGGAATGGATATTAAAGTCATTGTTATTGTTTGGTTAATAGGTTTTTAAAACATTACTATGTATTTTGATTACCTCTTAATTGCAAAACCCATTTTATAATAAAATAAGGGTTTCATTCCTTCATCATCAACCGCTTCTCCAACTATTAATAATCATTTCTATTCCACTCTACTAACAAACCTACAAAATATTTTCACCAAAATTCATTATTACCGTTACCAAATCTTTGATATCCATTCTGATTCCGATTCTCTTATACAAGCCAAACACACCCTAATTCTTTCAAGAGTAAAACTACTGACAAACCTGAAATCTTGCACAAGACTATCCGCACATCAGTAATCAATGTGAATTGCAGGTTAATATGTCTGTCTATTTACACACACACACACACACACACACACACACACACACACACACATATATATATATATTAATAACTTATGTGTATTGCATGACTTGCAATAAAGTTAAATTTGACAATATTAGCCTCTTTGGGTCAATTTTATTTTATTTTTAAATAAATTTTATTTTTGGTATTAATTACTCTCTCCGTCCAATTTTATATATATGTCTAGTGTAGTTACCGATGTTTGACAGAAATTGTTCACAATCCAATTTTTCAAAGTATTAAGTGCAACATTAGTATATAAAATTTATATATATAGAAATTACATGAAAAAAAAAATACTATTAAACACAACAATATATATTTAAGTTTAAAATAATTTTAGAAAACACTAAAGAAAATAAATTAAAAAAAGAACTAATTAAACCAATTAATAACAATAAACTAGAACAAGTAAATATAACAGAGATTATTATTATACTATACTAGTATTTTCGCCCGTGCGTTGCACGGAATGAATTTGTTATAATATTTTAAGAATATTTGGATCGATATACAATTATATAAATTATAACATCGAATATTATATAGCGCAATTGATGAAATTGGTTGGATTGATTATGTTTTTTGATGTTTTATTTGCTTGAATTAGAGCAAATAATTGTCCAATTACCCGTGCGATTCACATATAAATTTTTATTTATTTATTTAGATAATAAAATTAAAGAAAATTATTTTAAAAAATCTAATATTGAACATGTACATTTATTTGATTATAAGATTAGTGCAAAAGTATCACTCAATTAATTGAATAATATATGACTTGTTTGTTTACAATTATCTTAAAAAGATCGATATTTAATACTCCGTATAACTTAAGTAATTATATTATTACAAAAATAAATATGGAAAAATGAGAAATAATTTAAATTTAATTACTACGGAGTATAAAAATAAATTGAACAATCAATATTTAGCTTAATTAACATAATAATTATTAGACAATTATTATTAATCAATTACACTAAATTAATTATTTTTCGTTAACCGGAATATCAATTCGTATATACAAAAATTATTACTC
Organism: Ipomoea triloba; assembly: GCF_003576645.1. Taxonomy (NCBI): domain Eukaryota; kingdom Viridiplantae; phylum Streptophyta; class Magnoliopsida; order Solanales; family Convolvulaceae; genus Ipomoea; species Ipomoea triloba. The sequence goes on from NC_044917.1 coordinate 26,309,102, forward strand.
CGTATTATTATATATTAAATATGTTCGACCTTCTGCAGTGTTCATGTCACACATGTACTAATTAATTTGATCACGACATCTAAAGTTGTTGAGATGATTGATCAACCTTCTAGTAATAAATATTAATTATGTGATAAGTTAGCTATTTTCGGAAGGAGTTTCGGTTAACTCTACGACTAAAAAGAGCGCGTTCCTGATGGAGTAGTATTTAATAATATAATTAATAATTAATATAATTAATTAATTAATTAATATTTAATTCATATAATTATAATAATATAATTGCCGATTATATTTCCAATGAAATATTAATATATTCATTTAATTTTTCCTAATATTTTAATTTTCTTTTGAATATATTCATTTCCTTTTTCCTTTATTAAAAGAATTATTAATTTTCATTCATTTTTCCTTCATAATTTTTTCCTAATATTTCATTTGTTGGTTACTAATTCTTTTGTAGGGAAAGTTATGCTATATTTCCAGTGAAATATTAATATATTCATTTCGTCTTTTGTAATATTTCATTTTCTTTTAAATATATTCTTGATTTAATTTTCAATTCCAATAATATCTCATATTCTTGATTTAATTTTCTACTAATAAATGATGACTTTATGGACGTGATCTTCGTGTATACTTTTTTTTGAAGACAATTTTCGTGTATATATAAATATTACCAATTTTTATTGCATGTACATTACTGCTATTACCGTGTATAAGTGACATTAATATGCTAATATTTGTAACGATTTAATGAAAAAATTAATTTAATAAAATAATATTATGTAAGCAAACAATTCGTGTTAGTAGGTTATTACCATTTGAGAATTGGTTAGAAAATAAAATATAATAAATATTTGATTTAATTTTATAATTAAAACAATTTATTTGCCTTTTTTATTTGCCTAGTATGCATGCATCCACCGTTTTTGACTTGTGTTATTATTTTAATTATTATTCTTATTTTGTATGCAATTTACCTTTTGTAATTAAATCAATCGTTTTATTCGCCTATTACCATATTATCATAAATATAAATGAAATTGGCATGTTATTAGCAATTGACTGATTTTATGAATAAATATATATATGAATAATTAATAAAATACTAAATGAATAAAATAAATGATTTTACTAAAATGCCACTAAGTTTGGGTGGGAAAATTTGGGAGGAGGATATTATTATTCATTTTTAAAATTCCTTAGACGGAAGATGGGGTGACATAGAAAAATAATATTATTATTCATTTTTAAAATGCCTTCTATTAATGTGTCTCTTTTTAAAACTCAGAAAATTGAAGATATTTTTGTTAAGTTGTTATATGAATATAAAATGGAATAAGGTTGACCATGTTAGTAGGATATTATCATTTGAATTTTGGTTATAAATGGTTAGAAATTAAAATTAAAATACAATAAATTTTGTCCCAAATAACACTTACCCGTTCCATAAATTACTCATTTTATATATAGAAATAATAGTACATCCGTATTGAAAGAAGGGAAAATATATATTGGTTTTTTTAATATATATATTGGCCCTTCTATAATATGCGACGTTATATATGTGTGTGATCATTATAAGAGTGATGCTAAATTCTATTTTTTTTTCTTTTTTCTATTTTTTTTTTAAATTTTGAGTCTTAATTTTTAACTCTTTATTTGGTAATATGTGATTGATTTTTTAAATAATAGTATTTGATTAATTAATAAATTAATAAAATATTAAAAAAAAAAAAACTTAAACGCATGATGCGTTCAATCAATTTATAGTATCAATGATTCAAAATGATTTTATTGTCATGAACGTTATGAGATAAAATTAGAAAAAGAATGTCATTATTCTTTTTAAAAATACCTTCTATTAATGTGTCTCGTTTTTAAACTCAGAAAATTGAAGATATTTTTGTAAAGTTGTTATATGAATATAAAATGGAATAAGGTTGACATGTTAGTAGGATATTACCATTTCAATTTTGGTTATAAATGGTTAGAAATTAAAATTAAAATACAACAAATTTCGAATATTATTTCAATTGAAATGGATTTGCACGGAATGGATATAACCAAAATTGAAATATAATAAATTTCGAATATTATTACCATTCCGTGCTAATTGTATTGTATTTGTATTTCAATTTTGAATACCATTTAAATTTTGAATACCATTTCGAATACCATTTCAATTTTGGTTATAAGTGATTATAAATGGTTAGAAATTAATATTAAATTGTATGGTAATGATTTTATATATTACGACGTGTACAGCAGGACTTTATCAATTTATTATTTATATATTTGATATATACATTGAAAGCATGCGTTACCATGTTTGGATTGTTTTGACAACATAATATTATTGTTTAAAAAAAAAAAGACAACATAATATTATTGTAACACTTGAAAAGTCGTCAAAATAAGTTGTAAATAAATTTTTAGAATATTATACAATTAAGTGAATTAACATAATAGAATAAAGTAATAATGCAATACACCAAAAATATATGGTTAGTTTCAATTACTCGTCTTCTCGGGATGTTGTAAACTACTCACCACAATCTACCCTATATCCACAGGCTTCGTTACTCGGGATCCCATTCTTTCCTCCCGTCTTTTGCCGCGTCATCTCCAAAACTTTTCTGTGAGAATTGGAATGCACTGCAGCTGAAAAGGTAGGGCTAAACCACAATAGCAAATATAATTAAGGAAATGAAATTATAAAATTAACTAAATGTATATCATAAATATTTAAGAATTAAGGATGTGACTAAACCACAATATATTAAGAACCCTGATCCTAATATATGCTATCAACGTTGGGTGATAACCTCCACCGCGTCACCAATCCGGTACCCCACCATGTTTACAGTACTCATGGTTGTTGATTTTCCAGGAGAAACCGATTTTAAGAGATAGAGAGAGAAGAATAAAGGTAAAATCCGGCTCAAAATTCACAGGGAATACGAATTATGATTATAAGCAATAGTTTATATAGAAAATAAGGAAGAGAGAGAGATAGAGGTGAAAAAGGTAAGAAATTAAGAGGGGTGGAGATGGAGGAGTAGTTTAGGAAATTTGGCTGATTAGTAGGAGAAAAAAAAAAAAGAAAAACATAATTACGCTACTGTTATAATTTATTACCATAAAATTAATATAGCAATATGTTATAAAATGTTATAATTACCATAAAATTAATATAGCAATATGTTATAATTTCGTAGAACCAATTTGACTATTGTTATAAGAACGGAGATCCAAGAATAAGGCTAATTTATTACCGTGTTCACACTTAACTATGTAATCAATCCAATTATTCAATTATCAAAATTTAACCATAATAGGCACTAACTGATTTTATATAATAAATTAATAAATAAATAAATAAAATAATTGATTTTACCAAAATGCCCCTAACTTTGGGCGGGAAACTTTGGAAGGAGGATAATGCTTTTATATATAGTATAGATTTTGAGAGTGCGCAAAGAAAATATTGATGATAAATTACAAATATATATGATACTATGACACTATAACAGTATAAACCATTTTTATTGCGAAAAAAGTATTTTAGGGATGCACATAGTCTAATGTGAGACGGTTAGTAACGGACTAAAACAAATTTATTTAGTAGTGTCATCGGTTATACAATTTAGTAAATAAATAACATGTTATAGTTATAATTGTACAATTATATGAATAGCTAAAGACATTGTGATTTAGTGGCACTCGGTTACACTCTCACATGGAAGGAAGTGAGTTCGAGCCTCAGTGGAGGATGCAACTGTTGACTCGTTGTGCGTGCTTTAGTAGATTGAGAAAATAGCTATGAACAGATACTACATTGTCGCAGAGACAAAAAAAATGTGCACCTTAAGTTTTAAACCGATGCATCTTAAACTAGAAAGTGATGCACCTTTTTTAAGTTATAAAACTATGTGCCTTAACCTTTTAAACCTCAATGCACCTAGACAAAATTACTATAATGTCACCGTATTTTTTTAAAAATTTATCTTCATTCTGAATTGTTGATTTTGGCAAGACCAATGGATGAAATTTCACCTCATTGTTTACCTAAGCCATATAACCGCATATGATATTCTGTCTAATATATATATATATAAAGAGTTCAAACTCTTGACATTATACAAAATATTTAAATAAAATGAAAGAGAGAATCTTTTTTTTTAAAAAGTAAACGTAGCTATTCCATTAATTCATAACATAAAACGTTTACATCAACAATCAATGAAATGGTAAACCATTCCTTACAGTCAGACATAGAAACAACTTTTCTAACTATGCTATAGAAAACTTGAATCGCAGACTGTTTCATAACTAGGAAGCTATGTTCATTCAAGGAGCTTAAAGCTTCATAAAAAATATGGGTCTTCGTCATCATTCTTTTTTGCTCGCCCAGGATAAAATGGGTCTTCGTCATCATTCTTTTTTGCTCGCCCAGGATAAAATCAACACTTGCCGAAACCAATTTTTGCTCGCCCAGGATAAAATCAACACTTGCCGAAACCAAACTTTGCTCGCCCAGGATAAAATCAACACTTGCCGAAACCAAACTAAACGATTTATGCTAATGAAAATGAAAAGCTCGTGAAAGTAACGAGATGAAAAAATGATCGTGAAAGTAACGAGAGGAAAACACAATAATAGAGAAAATAAAAAGTAGGTAAAGTCAAAGTAGGGTTGGGAGTTCGAGACTACCAACACAAACCCCAATATCTACCTACTATTATTTTATTCAAAGGGAAAGAAAATGGAAGACGAAGATCTATGGCGGTGGTCGGAGGCGGACGGACCTGCGACAGTGGCCGGGGCGGAAGAAGAGCGAGAGCAAACGTAGAAGGTGACCAAAACCGCCGGCTCAAAGCTCCATTAGAGCTCCGGCCGGAGGCCGGCAGTGGAAGCCGAAGTTGAGCAGCAGAGAAAGGCGTTTGGTTTTAGAGAGAAAAGGGAGACATCATTGAAAGAGAGAATCTTTAATTTAGTATAAACTGATCTCTAAAGTAGAGTGTTTTTGGCTAATTTGGAATCTATATATAAATATAAAGACAACCAATAAAAAAGAACAATTTTGTAAAAAGAAGTTGTTTTACATGTCAAGTTGTGCTCAGATGGTATGTAGTGACTCTTCCATATGAGAGATGATGAGATCGAGCCTTAATTGTATTTAAAAAAAAAAACTGTTGTATATATAAAGCATATATATTTATAATATGTGTTTGTGCACATATATTTATTTAAAATTCTATTTCCACTTGGGTAATGATGTCATTATAGAAAGCATATTCATAAAACCCACAAAAGTTTGATCTTAATGGTCCAAATCCACCAAAAATCTTGCAATTATTAATTGCTTCCTTGAATATAATTATACATATGCTCATCATTTCTACCTGTCAGAATCAAAAGCCACCAACCTAATTACCCATTGTAAATTTATATATAATAGTAACCCACTACCAAGTGTCTTACAATAGGTGAAATCGAATTTCAAATTATAATTCAATTTTAATTTTTTAATTTGTTCTACATTTAGCTTAGGCTTTTAGGTTTCGCTTTCTCAAATAGCGTTTTCAAATTCTTATTTTCTACCTTTTTTTACACAAGCTGAATAAACTACTTTCATTTTTCAGCCAGCAACACTAAATTTGATGGTTTTATTGCGACTGGTTCATCATAAATCAGGTATAGAGTACAAAATGCAATCATTATTGTGTGAACCATGGTTCATACAGTTGTGTGGACCACACTATCAAATAATGTATTTTTATTATATTAAAAATGTTCATTATATTTAGGAGATTTATATTATTTGTGTACTGAATGTACATTATAATGTATAATGTGCACTTAGTACACAAATAATGTACATTTAGTATATTAAAAATGTACTTTTTGTATTTTCAAAAAAAATGTACTTTTTGTTTTGGTCCACATAACACTATGTGGACCATAGTCCACACAATAATTTGCCTACAAAATGGGGTAGGAAGAAATCAGCTTTATTACCTGGGACACTATGCCCAAAATAGTACGCTCAAAACCCGAGATACTAGCTCAAAACGGCAGCCCAAATAATACATAAATAAATAATCAAGCTAGGAAACTACGGAGTAATAAATAAAATAGAACTAAATATGTTACTAACATGACTTGAACCTTGGCGTACCAGTAGGAAAAAAAAAACTCAGACCACTCAGCTAAAAGGGAGGTTGTGAACCAAGAGATGATCTTTAAAGGGTGGATAGGGTGCATATTTATATTGTTGTAGGGCTCACGGATCGTTGACAAATGGACGACATCTAGCAGCCTTCATTCTTGGCCACACACGTGCCCCGCCCACTACTTTGTTTCTAGCGCACTCCCATACATAAGTGGAGCTTCCTACCCTCATACACAAGATCCTGAGTGGCTTGGTGGTTAAGAACTTGCATTGTTATGTTGAAAGTCTTGGGGTTTAACCCTTTGGTAGTATTTGCTTTAATTATTTTGCTCCAAGCTTATTTCTTTCCTTGACAATAAAAATGGGCACCCCGCTTGGGCTAATACTTTCACAATAAAATGGACCCCCGAGGTTCCATGTCCCCATCATAAGTCACCCACTTTCTTTGGTATTCTTTGATAGACAAAAGAAAGTATAGTCACTCTCAGCCTTCTACACGCCTTGACCCTCACAACTCCCTATTTGAAAGGTTTATACCTCCTCAATTTGGTGCCCGTACCTTGGCCACCTTCTTTGTAGCGGTTCGTCAAGAAGATTTCGCTCTTGCACATTCCCTATACAAAAAGTAAAGATTTTTTTTTGAGGCGCGATGCCTTGCTAGGTCGTCCTCCCTACTTGCGAGCTAAGAAGAGATGATTATCGATTAGCTTCCCTCCATGCAGGCTCCTTGGGCTGCCTTCCCTCCATGCAAGCCCATTAGACTTTTTTTTGGGAGGCGTGATGCCCGTAGATTTTACTATGAACCGCGATCCACAATGCATGGTAGTCCACGCATCAAAACGACGTCGTTTTGATTAATGAAAGAAACCGCAGAAACGACACTCGTTCCGCAAAAAGTAACTTTGTGTGAATAACATATTCCGTTTCATTTTATATACACTGTAGTTTCCTTTCAACATAACTACAGTTTCCTTTTTATATAACTATAGTGCGATTCGACATTATACACACAAATATGTGAAAATGTTATTCAGTTTCATTTTATATACACTGTAGTTTTCTTTCAACACAACTACAGTACCATTTCGATATAACTAAAGTTTCATTGGACAATATGCACTCAAATATGTGAAATTGTTATTCAGTTTATTTTATATACACTGCAGTTTCCTTTCAACACAACTACAGTTTCATTTTTGATATAACTACAATTTCATTTAATAATATAAAAACAAATGTGAGGCAGTATCATTTGAGATGAACTGTAGTTTCATTTGCAGAGCTCCGTTAAGAGTTGACGGCAGCCGTTTCTTTACTTAAAGAAGTGGTACCATTTTTGGACCATGGTCCACGATATAACAACTGCGCAATGCCTTGCTGGGCCGCCTTCCCTACATGCAATCTCTTTGGGTCGCCTTCCCTCTATGCAGGCCCGTAAGACTTTTTTTAGGCGTGATGCCTTGCTGGGCCGCCTTCCCTACTCGCGGGCCCAAGACAGAAAGTGTAGAAGATTATTTATTTATAATAAATGTTTACCTCAGATGAGACTAATCGATTATTGGTCGCTTCCTTTTCTCTGATGCATCTCATGTAGGGTCTCCTTCTTCTCTCATTAGAGATTCAGATGTCGGTCAAATGCTTCCTTTCCTCCATATGTTCCATTTTGCTAATTTTTCCTAATCGATGAAGCCATTTAGCTCCCCCGATTGAACTAGGAGTTCGATCTCCTGCTTTGAAGTGTGACGCTCATTTGTGTCATGGTCATGCTGCTTGTGGAACCGACAGTATTTTGACTTATTGACTCCGTGAATCTTCGTGGTAGATGATCGAGGAAACTACACCAAGTTGCATTCCTCAGCATAGGCTAGCACCTCACTTAGTTGTGTTGTTAATGATATTAAAGGTCTTGGTGCCATGAGCATAAGTGTGAATAACCTTGGAGTCCTATTTGGGGTCGATGACCCTGCCCACGAGGCTATCCGATTCTATTCTAGGTGCTACTCTGTTGGTCGCTCTGGCAGCCTCTTATTTGGTTCGAGAGTTTCTTCTATCCGGGGTCTTATGGAAAACCCATCTTCTTCTTCTCTTTTAATTTGATTCGCTTCTTCAGCTTCGGTGTAACGGTCTGCCTTGGCCATTGATTGAGATCTAAAGGTCCTTTATAACGTAGGTGCTCGGGGTCTTGCGCTTAAGGCTCTTATATAGATCCCCATCCCTTAACGCCTCAATGAAAATGGTAATGGCAGACTTGTCATCTATCTCATCTACCTCTATTGCACCAGTTCGTCAGCGAGTGAGAAAATCAGTTAAAGTTTCACCTGCCTTGTGTTTCACCATGGTCAAGTAAGTGAAATGTTTTTTGTTCTTTTTGTCCCTCAAAAGTGGGTGGTAAATCTCATTGCTAATTCATAGAAAGAGTCAATTGATCATCCTGTTAAGTTCGTGAATCAGCGTTGAGCCGATCCACTTAGGGTTACAAAGAAAACCCTACACATAACTGCCTTCATAGCTCTCATTAGCATCATAGTGGCTTGGTAGGTCAAGACATGCTCCTAGGGATCCCCTACCCCATCAAACCGTTGGATGCTAGGCGGCTTGAAATTAGCGGGGAGGGGTTCGTTCATAATTCTTGGCGTGAAGCGTGGGGTGATCGCGATTTTTGGAATTATCGGTAAATTACCTTGTTCTTTGCACCGAACCAACTCCACAATTTTAACATTAATCTTTTTTGTCCATCACTTGGGAAGGGTTACCTAAGCCTCATCGCGCGCATTGACAACTTGCGGTCTCCTCCTGATCGGGTTGTGATTAGTACTTTCGGCCATGGCTTTCTCAAAGATGGGTTCCAGCTCCTCCCTTAGGGATCCTTCCATATTTCCCCTAACTACGGCTTCGCGTTCTCCGTGTTGAGGCCCTGTGGCTAGCAGTGCCCGTATCCTAGCTTGCGGAGTGGTTAGCTGGGTAGGAGGAGGGTTCAACTGAGTGCTCGGGCCAATAGTCAGTTGTCTAGTAGGGCCAAGGTGTGCCCCCTATTGATGCTGGGCGACCCAGTTGCCAATAACATTGGCGATCTCATGCGCTAAGGGCTCGTTTGGTTCGCGGAAAATATTTGAAGGGAAGTGGAAGTGAAATTCTGTGGAAAAGTAGTTACCAGGAAAATAAATTATGTTGTTTGGTTGGTGGAAAAGAAGTTGCTGGGAAGATAAATTCTGTTGTTTGGTTAGATTTAAAATGGTAAGAAATAATGTGTATAAAGACCTATATGCCCCTACAAATTAATAAAAGTAATAATAATTAGAAAATAACACAAAGGGTAAATTTGTCCAATCATACCAATTTTTCTTCCCATCCTCCATGGAAAACAAAATCCTTGGTCCAACCAAGGATTTTGTTTTCCTCAAATTTGAGGAATTCATTTTCCATTGGAAAATGAATTCCATGAACCAAACATCACAAAACAATATTTTCCTCCACTTTAAGGAAAACAACTTCCATGGAAAAAATTTTCCACCCAACCAAACATACCCTAAAGGTTGGACATTAGGTCTGACCGCCAGAGAGACCCTGATTGATCACACCGATGGCATGGTCACCTCCGACGGCAAAGGTGACAGTCAGACTCCTTGTGTGCTCCAGATGGAGAACTGACCTTTGCGAATCAAATTGACCCCCAGCTTGCTTATTAAGTTGTTCGTGCGGATCTAAGTACCATCGATTTTGTGACTCAGCCATTTTGGCGTATCTTGGGGTTTGATTGTGTAAAGGGAAACGGTGGAACGAGGTAGAAACTAGGAACACTTGCTTTTTAACAACATGTGAAAGTCAAACTTATTTTAGGTGATGATCAATTAACACTTTAACTAGCCTACATGATCAACGCCCTACTTTTTGAAATACTCTCAGGTCGAATGGTGAACCCGAGGTTTACTTAAAAACTATCTTCCTAGCCAAATTATTCAAGAATGATGACTCTTCCATGCTGCAAAAAACGGGGAAAAACTAGGAACACATGCTTTTCATAGCATTCCTCACAGACGGCGCCGATGATGGTTTTATTGGAACCGGGTATAGGAATACAGAATGGGGGTAGGAAGAAAGGAGCTTTATTACTCGGGCATTAGGCCCAAAATAGTACGATCAAAGCCCAAGATACTAGCCCAAAACGGCAACCCAAATAATACATAAATATATAAACAAGCTAGGGAACTAATAAATAAAATAGAACTAAATATGTTACAGGACTCGAACCTTGGCGTGCTGACAGGAAAAAGAAGGCTCAAACCACTCAACTAGAACAGATGTTGTGAACTAAGGAATGATCTTTAAAGGGTGGAAAGGGTGTCTATTTATATTGTTGTAGGTCACACAGATCGTTGACAAATGGATGGCATCTGTCAGCCTTCATTCTTGGCTACACACGTGTCCCTCCACTACTTTGTTTTCAACGTACTCTCATGCATAAATGGAGCTTTCTACCTTTTAGTACACAAGATTTTGGGTGGCTTAGTGGTTAAGAACTTGTATTGTTATGTTGAAAGTCTTGAGTTTGAATCTTTTGGTAGTATCGGGGTCAATGTCCCCATCAAAATTAAATTTATTTTAAAAAAAATTAAAATTCACCATTCAATCTGCATCCAATCAACTCCAAGCTAAGACTTAACTATGCTAATTTACTTTATTGGGATCCTTTGACGTCTATAACTTTTGGAATAGGCTTCACCCGACACACATAGATTGGATAATGTAACTATGTAAGTTCCGAACATAAGGACTAAATATTAATACAAAAATTTGATTATTTGCCCCAACAAATACAAAGTAATGGAAGTTCCGAACATAAGGACTAAATATTAATACAAAAATTTGATTATTTGCCCCAGCAAATACAAAGTATCTAGTGCTTTAATTTTCATGCTCTCATCATCTACTTAAAATGAAAGCATGGAGTTGAATGTCAAAATGGGCACTTGCATGCTTGATGGTGTGTTCTCATCTGATCGATCTCTATGCATGATGTGATGATAGAGGAGATTCTGAACAACAACTACAAGGGAACAATTTTCAATTTAGTGGTCCCTTTCCTAACACCTTAGCTTAGTCCTCACACCCCAACTACCACACACTACATGAATTGAACTACTTGTGCCGTTGTTGTCTTATTGCTATGTTTATATTTTACTTCAATGTAATATGCTAATGTTATCATAATACTCTTAGCAATCAACTTCACCCCACTAAATCTATCTTATCTTATTTCAATTTTTATACCGTGTACCATATTCACATTGGAAAATAAACAATTATTCCGTAATATATAGATTCATTTTAGTGTACAAAATTAAAGGTTTATTTTTTAAAGCTTTATCTAATAAGATATACGGAGTAATAAAAATGAACATATAATATATTAAAAGTATATATTTATCAGTGGTGTGGTCCATGTGGACCATGGTCTATGGGAGTTCACATGAGAACATTTATTAATTAACATATGCTAATCTGGGCTATTTATTTAGATTAGTGGATGGTACATGTCATCTATAACACAATGAACACACGTAGTGCATTGTGTCTTAGGTTGACTTTTTCCATGCACCATGTTCTAGACCTTGGATGATGCAACATCAAGGGTACGTGTGCCTAGATTCTCAGATTCACACAATAAGGTAGGTTCCCACCTGAACGTAAACACACACATATGCGCGCTGAAGCTAGCAATATAAATGAAGTCTGGCTTTTAAAAAATATTAAAAATGTACAATTTGACATTGGCATAGTAGTATATTACGTATGTTAATGTTAGGTTATGATTAGACAAATGAACCATTTGTGGTCGCTTAATTAGATGGAACATTTCAAAGGTAATTACAATTTGTAGGGGCCCTAATAATGAATTATAGTCATAGTTGGGCGGTAAGACAAATTAAATTGAACATTGACAATTTGACATATATATGTTTAATAATACGGAGTATTTAATATACTTCACTTACTATTATGCTTTAATATTTTGATAATTATCGTGTTAAAGTATTATTTATTTCTATATTCAGTGTGATTCAGAAATAGATGGTTGCACCTAATAGTTAATTAGCTCATAACAACATCTGCTAGTAATTAAATGACTACATGGAGCTGAGATAAGTCAGTTTAAATTGTTTATAATTGATCGGTTCAAACTGACATGATCAATATGCAGCTCTATAAGAAGTCGATGTTGAGACATTGTGTGATTACTAGACTTGTTGAGAGTTAGAGGTTGGTGTAGTGATAGGTGTTTGGCTTAATTAGTTGGGAGAGTTAAAGAATTATGTTTATGAATGGGTGACAAATAACGAGGAACTTGAAACCCCATCCTATTACTTGAAATAAATTTTAAATGAGACTTCTTATTCACTAGATTAATACTTGTGAATATTTTTTTATTTATTTTATTTTACTTTTAAATTGCGTGGGATCTTAGGAGGAACCCTTCTGCTGTATAGAGGAGGTAGTCTAAGCTTTTGTTAGTTTCAAGTAAGAAAAAGCACATGTGGTCTCCACAGTATATTAATTGGTACCCTCTTGGCTTCTTGCATGCTTCATAGATTCTTTTAACTTGATTCTCTTGATTCCTGAAGATTTACTAACATACATTTGTTTGACATTTGAGTTCATTTTAATTTTTATTGTTTTTGTAATATAAAGGATCTCTCATGAATCACATTTGATAAAATCGATTCTCAATGTTAACTGAAATTAAAAATTTTAAATAACGTAGTTATGAAAATAATAAGGTATTTGATGTGCTTTTGAGAGAAAAGTTTTTAAAAAAATTATAGCATAACGAACCGGTTAGATTATTTGTGTCAAGTACCTTTTGGCTTGATAGCATCACGGTTAATATTCATAAAAAAATGTCTAAGGACATATTGATTATAATACAAATGAAATTTAACATATAAAATGTACACCTATATTGATATTAATATGTAATCCGGTGGCCCTTGGGAAAATCTCAACAAAATTAATCATATTTTTGACTTAGTAATTACAAAATTACGAATTTGATTCCTAACGGGGTGACCTATTGACCTTCTTGTCTTGAGCAAGTCCAGCTATGCAACCTAAGCTGATTTATCTCTTTATAGTCTCTTGCCAACTAAAACCACAATACGGAGTTTGTATAGTCCACACTCTCAATCTCTCATATAGTGACTACGAGTTTCTCTCGTCACTAAATGAAAAATGCAATCCCGCAACGCAAGAACTCTTTCCTAGTTCATGAAACTGGGTCAGACGAACCTAGGAATTCTGAAATTGGGCCCATTGGCCCATGATGATTAAACGTTAAGTCAGCCTATGTTATGAGATACAATAATTGGGGCATCTGTTCTGGCCTGTTTGACAAAAGAGTACAAACACAAATGGATAACCGACAGGCTAATAAATTGGGCAAATTATTGTGTGGACCATGGTCCACATAATTGTGTGAACCATGAATATGATATGACAAAAATTTATGTGAGGCTGTCTCATTCTCAGGGTCTTGATCCGTTTCACAGGTAATGATCGGATCAAAATAATTTGGGTCATTGTTAGTATTATGAGTTGGTCTTTGGTTGATTTTTTATGACTCAAATTATGTTGATTCGACCCGTCTCACGGATTGAGACCCGTGAAACGGTCTCATACAAGGGTCACACTTGCGTGAGACTGTCTCACGGGTCATAATCCGCGAGACGAGTTGGGTCAATGTAATTTGGGTGTGAGATGCACATGTTGATCCATATAATAAAAGATTCGACCCGTGAGATCCATGAAACAGTCTCACACACGTTTTTGTCACATTAAAAATGTATATTTTATTTATGGTTCACACAAATGTGTGGACCATGGTCCATGGAATAATGATTGAATAAATTGTCAAGTGTTTGCAGCAGTTTAGTTGGGAAATTTTACCGTGGACCATGGTTTATGTAGTAGCGTGGACTATGAAGTAGATATCATTCTAATTAAACTTCAGTTTCATTCTATAATATTGCACTGTTTTTCAGTTTCATTTTTTACAACACACTAATTTCATTATAGCAATACCAAAGCGTTATTTTAATTCTACTACAGTTTCATTTGACAATATACATTATTACATGAGCTCTATTTTTTAGTTTCATTTTTCACATACACTAGTTTAATTATAGCAATGTTGACGTATTATTTTAATTTTACTTTGTTCATTTGACAATATATGTTATTGTATAGCTATGAACTCTGTTTTTTTAGTTTCATTATCTACACACTAGTTTCATTATAGTAACACTAAAATATTTTTTTAATTCTACTACTAGACCTGTCAAAACGGCCCCAACCCGACGTTTTAGACGGGCTGGGGTGGAATTTTTCGACCCGGTCCGTATTCCCACCTCCCACCCGCACCTTCAAATGTATTGTGTAAATGTGGTATTGTATTAATATTTTAAAACATTATTGCTAACAATATTTAAACCCTTAAACTGTCACATAACTCACTATTATTGAAACCAACTATGCAAAGAACACTTGTTGAACATTTTTATATACAGATATATTTATTTAGATCATTCACAAGCATTATATATAATTTATTTATATTAAATTTATTACAAGTATTAATTAATAAAATTAATTGTATCTTTATATAAATATTTCTCCATAATATATAATTTATTAATTTATTTATATTAAATTTATTACTAGTATTAATTAATTCAATTAATTGTATCTTTATATAAATATTAATATAAAATTTATTAATTTATTTATATTAATTTTATTACAAGTATTAATTAATACAATTAATTGTATCTTTATATGAATATTAATATAAAGTTTATTTATAAAATTAAAATGCAAATATATATATATATGTGTGTATGTATACGTATACTGTGTTTATTATATGTATTTATATAAACATACATGGTGTTTGCTCAAATGGTTTTGTGCTTGGTTGGAAATGATCTTAGTTCTTAACTAAGAGGTTAGGGGTTCTATTCTTAATCTATACAGAGTAAAATAATTTTAATAATAATAATAATTAATGGGCTGGCCCGTTTAGCCTGTATGGGTCGGGCTGGCCCGTTTTGACAGCTCTATCTATTACAGTTTCATTTGACAACTGTGTTTAGTTGGTATACAGATGGTAAATTATGATTGAGAGACCCGATAGCGGCATGAGCGAATGAGGCTAGTTTACCGCCGTGAGGTCTTATGCTGGATAGGGTCACAATAATGTATTATTCAAACATTACAAACTTTTGAATAGTTTGTGTAGATTTTTCTGTAAATCAAAATGACTTATTTTACTATTTAGTAGAAATTTATGTTTGTACTTCAATCTAGGTGGATAATATTTTAAAAAATTTAAAATTAAAAAAAAAATATTTTAAAATGACTAATTGTTTATTTTAAAATTATTTTTGTCACATCAACTTGAAGTACAACTTAAATATTCATTTAAAAAGCCAAGTAAGTAATTTTTACGTAAACCTTGATGATAATCTATACAAAATAAAAATAAAACTTACACTTTTTTTTAATACTCTAATTACACATATTTTTAATTTAATGACTTAATTAGACAAATAAATAAAATTTGTAACTTATTTGAAGATTATTTTAATATTTTAAAAGTAAATTTAAAAGAATAATTTAGCACGACTACTTAACAAACGACGTAAGGTCATACCCATTTGAATATTCATGCATGGTAGGTAAGGTTTTAATCAATACGAATCTTGTTCAGTTGTTTGGTTTTGTTTTATAGTTTTTAAATTAATAATTCTTTGTTTTCTTTTGTCCCGAAAGGGTTGATAGAGTAGATGAAGCATGATTCTCGTATATAAAGATTACATGTTCAATTTTTATCAACACTCTTTTAGTTGAATATTGTCGTATAAAGTCTAGATTACATGTCCGATTATTGTCAACATTCTTTTAAAAATCCTGCTATGCAAAGTTTGAATTTATCTAATTTACACTATCTGATAGTGATCATGAATTGATTTAATAATCACATAGTTTAATTTGATGGAATCTTTAGAAATGTGTTACCGTTAGTGTTAGTGACCAAACATCAATAATGTGAGAATCTATTAATATGATGTTATGACATTATTATTTACAAAATTTAAATATTTTTATAGTAAAAAGGACAATTTATCTTTAAAAAACAATATAAGTCGTAGACCAGAAAACGAATCTAAAATAAAAATGATCCGTTCAAAACTTAAGCGCGTAAACGCGTTGCTTGGCACCTACTTCAATAGTAGGTGGCTTCAAAGTAAAGTAATTGAAAAAAAAAATTAAAAATTTCGCATGAAAAAGTGGACTGTGAAGTGACATAATTCTACCCCCAACATGTGGGGCTAAACGCATTTTATATTTTTATATTAAAAATTAATTTAATGTCTCATTTTATCTATGTTACTATTTATTGGTCAAATCAATTATTTTTCTATTACTTTTTAATAATTATTTTTCAATTTAATTTATCGTGTTTAATAGTACTTTTAATTTAGTTTCTAAATATATAAATTTTATACACTAATAAACAAATTAATATTTTGAAAAATTAAATTAAAAATAACTCCAATCAAGTACCGTTAATTGAACTAAACACAAAAATGGGACCAAAGTGTTGTTGTAATTCACCTCGAAAGAGGACACCTAATTAATGAAATATGTTTCTTATACTTGAAGGTTATGAGTTTACTGAACTGGTCAACTAATTCAAAATAAATTTATAAGTAGTATGAATTTACCTTGTTGTGGTCCTACGGAGACAGAGATCACGATTTACCTCCATCACTAGTCTACAAGACATGAGTAGTGAGAGAGACCCTTAAGTTTGGGGTTAACACTTTTTTTCTTTGAAGAAGAAGAAGAAGGAGGGTTACAACTTATAAGGCTGGAGGTTTATTGAATGCCATATGAAAAAGAATTACTATAAAAATCAATCTATATTATTTATATCGTGTTGTTATTTTTAATTTTTAAATATTTAATTATTTATATTATTTTTTATTAACTCATGTTGTGATCAACTAATTTTCACAAGTTAAAAAAAAAAAAAGCATTTATATGTTGAAATGCTCATGATTCTTCACAAGGATCTATTTTATACTTGTCAAACATTTTCAGTCCAAAAAACTTAAACTCCCACCACCGAAGTTCAAACCTATGACCATCCATTTAAAATGATAATTACGATGCTATCACACTACATGGTAGTTGACTAGAATGATATAATCTAATTTTGATTAGTGCTATTATAAATTTTCAAACTTTTTTGAAGCAGGTAATACAAAATACATGTCTTAAATATTTGGCAAAGAAAGGACCCAGTCAATATTAACTTTTTCTTTAATGATGTGTCATTTTCTCCTTCACCGCCGGTGTATAGCATCTATACACCGGCGTTGCATCAAATATTAATCTTTATTTTAATGGAGATCCAATCTTTTAATTTAAAATTTGAGCTTACAAATTTAAAAATTAAAATCAAAATTTAATCAAATTTACCACAAAATTAAAGTAGGGAGAACATATCGTGATATAAATTGATGTGTTAATTTAATTATTCTTTTTTTTTTTAATATTTAAGATCTAAATATCTCAACAAAATAATAAAAAATCATCACAATAGAATTTTTTTAATCTTCTAACCTTACAAGTTAAAATTACATTAATAACTTATTACAAACTATCACATATTATCGTGCTAAAACTTAACGAATTTGATGAATATAAATTTATATTATACGAGCTAAAATTGTATAATTTATTTCAACAAGGTTAAACTTCCAAACCTCCCATTAAAGAAAGAGTTGGCTTTGAATAAGATTTGACAAAAACTCTTCTCGATTGATCGTATTCCATACACTATGAATAGTATGTAGTGTAGTATAACTTTAAAAAAAAAATAATCTCAACTAAAATTTGGTATTACTTCTTTTTTTTTTTTTCAATGACGAGAGAAATTCACAGTCACTATATCTTATTGTGTGTACTAGATAAACACTGCATTGTGATCCTAACTGACAAATGACAACAAAGAGATAAATCAGCATAGGCTGTCAAATTTGACCGACTCAAATCGAGAAAGTCAATAAGTCGTTCCTGAGAGCAGAACTTGTAATTTCATTATTACCAAATCAATAAGCTGACTAATTTAGCTGCATTCTCCCAATATTAAGTTGATGTTTTATTAACGTTAATTAAAGGCAAAAGTGACAAGATATGAGATATTGGAAGCACCAATCTTGCACGGCACGCATCTTGAATTCATGGTTTTGGTTTATGTTTAATTGAAACTTGAAAGGCATCCCTAGCGATATGTCGCTTAGTGGTGTGATGTCTCCTAAATGCTAAATTATAGGGTATTAAACTTCACGTGAATCTCTTTACTTCAAAGTAAAATTACATTACATAGTACATACATGATACACCCCACACGTCTCACATAAATATCACCGCAATTCCGGATACCTTCTTCACCCAAAAAGGATAATGCAATTCTGTACTTCCGTATTTAGGCTTATCCATGTAATACTCTCTCACTTTTAAAAGTAGATTTCACTTATACATCATCAAATTTGTAAATTCTCTATTATTTTTTTTCTAGCAATACTCTCCCACTTTCAAAATTAAGTAGTCACACTTGCTTTCTATATTATAAATATAATAATAAAATAACAAATAAAAATAAAAAAGACATAAAAATCAATTGCAAACTTGCTATTATAGCAAGCTTGCAAGCCACATAAGCTAACAAAATAAAACAAAAAATAAAAAATAAAAATCCATATTACTTTCCACATCATCTTGAAAGGGGTTTATTTGCTGGGATAAGGATAGCGTTAGGAAATGAAGTTTACCCTATTATGTACTTTCGAATAGTATATGCGAGTTTTTCTTATTAGTAAAGTATAGATAAATTCTAGTTATTAATGTATAAAATTAACAGACTAGAAGTACATAAAATAAAATAAGGAAAAAGAAAAGGAGAAAGAACTAGTGGATCAATTTCATAAATGTACAAATTTTGAAAGTTTGTATATATTGCGAAATTGATTATGTTTTTCTGTTTCCTCTTATTTTATAGCCATTGATTATCTTAGATCGCAAAACCTAATTCTCATGTAATCGTAATTATATATATATAAGATGTACTAAATTGGCAAACTATAATGTCACTCGATATTGTTAAAATACAGTGTTGTTCTACATTGTAGAATATTTGCTTATATTTTATCGTAACAAATAATCTAAAAATATTCTTTTATTGTATTTTATTTGTTATGTTTATTATTTTTTATTCACTTATGTTTTTTAACATGTTTTAAATTTTACATTTGTGTTTAAAAAACTTTTATTATAATTCTTAAAGATATAAATTAAACTTTTTACTAACAAAAAATTAATTACCATGCAACCTTAAATTATGAATTATTCAATTCACATAGCCTAAGACCATTTGCACCCATGATGGGTAATTGGCAATAGTGTCACATCAATTTTTTATTTTAATTTTTTTGTATTGTCATGTAATGCATCAAATTGGTTTTTAATAATAATTTTGAAAGGTTGTTATTATTATAATATTATATTATATTTTTTTTGAAAGGAATATTATATTATATTATATTATATTTAAAAATGAATTGAAATTTGATTAATGTAAGAACATAATCTTAAATTATAAATATAATATTAAAATTTATTTTAAAAAATAAGAGAGTATTATGTGAATAAAAATAGAATAAACTAAACCTATAAAGTAAGTAATATTATTTAAAAAAAAAAGAGTAAGTAAGAAGTTTTTCCAAAAAATAAGGAAAAAATATCAAATATACCACTGAACTTGTATAGTTACGTTTGTGCAATTGAATCATCAAACGAAAAAAGTGTGCAATTAGAACATTAAACCTGCAAAAAAATGCAATTATTATTGTTTACCTGTTTCTCCAAGTTAAACTAAGTTAAATTGATGATTGCCAAAGACCTTGTGATTTAGTGGTACCCGGTTTACATTCTCACATGGATGGGAGTGGGTTCGAGCTTCAGTGGAGGCGACTGTTAACTCTTTTGCGTGCTTCAGTAAGTTGAGAAAGTATCTACGAACAAATATGCATTGTACAATAACATAAGTTATATATAAAAATTTATTTTAATTATTATTTTAACAAATATTAAAAAAACAAAACCTTCATGTGGAGGTATCCATGGCTGCCTCCTTCTTCCTCTGATCTGGACGAAGGGGAGGCAGCCATGGCTACCCCTTCTTTGTCATGGACCCCAATTTTTTATTTTTTCTTTTCAAAACCCGCTCCTCTTACGTAGATGGAGGAGTCTCCTTCTTCCTCTGATCTGGACGAAGGGGAGGCAGCCATGGCTACCCCTTCTTTGTCATGGACCTCAATTTTTTATTTTTTCTTTTCAAAACCCACTCCTCCGTATGTAGATGGAGGAGTCTGCCTCCTCCATCTACGTAAGAGGAAGACACCTCCCCCGTCAATGTTGACAGGAGAGGTCACAGGAGGTTGCTCTATTTAAAAAAAAATTATAAAAAATAATATCATATTATATTTGTTAAATATTAAAAAACATTATTTTATTTTCCATGTGGCATGTTAAATTAAAAGTTTACTGACAACTTGTTACTTACCTACAAATGATGTTAATTGCACACATTTTTAATGTTAAATGATTTAATTGCACACTTTTTTTATTTGATGGTCTAATTGCACGAATAATTATACAAGTTTGATGGTCTATTTCACGCTTTGTTTCAAAAAAATAATAATAAAGTAAGTAAGCTAAGAAGTGTGAAACCCCGATAGAAAGGAGGCTTGAAAATTGACAAAGGAACATTCCTCGAGACATCGGAAGAATTTTAGGCTATGAATATACGACCATGTGTTCTTTGTTTTTAGCTTTGTTGTTTTTGTTTTTGTTTTTTTTTTCTTTCTTAATTGGAAAAAGGGTAAATATGCTTTTAAATTCAAAAGTTTAATTACACTAACAGATATAAAAATTTTAAATTAACCTTTCGAACTTACCAAAAAAGGTGTTGAAAACTATTAGTAAGAATAGATGATGTATGTTTTTTTTTTAAATGTAATTTGTAAAAAATTGTTAGCGTTTGTATTTTTTTTTAAATTGTACTTCCACCATTAAGGAAGAGGACCTTTTATCTCTGTCCAAATATGGGATATGATGAAGAGGAAGGTCTATGTCGTTATTCTATACCACAACCATGATTTTTTTTTTATAGCAATTTTTTTTTTAACTATTGAATATAGTAGAGAGAAAATGATGATGATGGAATAAAATGAAATTACGTCACCATTACATTAGATATTTTTTTTGTTAGGTACAATGTTAACAAAGTGTATAGAGCAACCTCAATGGTTGCTCTCTTTTTTTTTTTTTTTTTTTTTTTTTCACCATGTAAGCATTTGGAGATTCAAATGTAAACCAAAGAAAATAAAAAGTAATTTAACACAATAAAAAGTCATTGTGGTTGACTGGTTGTTAACTAGTGACTATTCTAATTCGCTTAACGGACGTATATAGAACACGTGCACATATACACATATTTGTTCTTCTTTTTCTTTTTTCAATCTCGATACAAGAACTTATATTAGCATAAAATTGTGTTTTCTCACTCTCTTCCAAATTAGCGAGTTTGCATTGAAAATTGAGCAAAAATCCTCAATAGGGATGTCAATTGAGTCAGCCCGTTCAATTTAGAGTTCTTATACCATGGATCAAGATTCACCTTGCCAGGTGGACCCTAATACTAAACTGTGTATTTTAGTGTTGGAATTGTGAACTTCTAGAATATAAATTGTGTTTCTAAGTCAAAACACATAAATTGTGTATGTTAACATTGTGTGTTCGTAGTATACAAACTGTGAATTTTTAAAATGTAAATTGTGAACATTTAATATGTACACTGTGAACATTCACATTGTGTGTTTGTAGTATACAAATTGTAAATTTTTAAAAAATAAATTGTGAACATTCAAAACATTGGTCCACAGAATAATTTGCGTTCAGTTTTGAGCTAATTCTATCGGGTTGTTGGACATATCGGTTCGGTCTAATTTTTTTTTTTTATTTTTTTTAAATCAGATTCAAAATTCTTGGCTCTAACCCAAAAATTTCGGGCTATCATGTTTATCATACTGGCTCAACTAAAACTTTTGATATTTTCAAATTAACATCATAACCTTTCAATGTTAATAAACTAGCGCATTTATACAAATACATATAAACATATATATCATTCAATCAATCTAAACCTTTGTTTCCAAATTCCAGCTAAAAATAATTAATATAATTACACTATAATATAATATTGATAGTAAATTTTTTATTTTAATTATTTATTTACATAAAAAAATATTTTTTTCATGAATTTATTAATATATTTATTAAAGTTTTATTTAAAATTTCAATAAAAAATACTAAAGATGAGCTTATATATAAACTTCATGTATATTTTGTTTTACGACACTTATGTAACAAAAATAAATAAATAAATAAGTGGCTCGGGCTATTACGTATTGGGCTAGCCCGTTCAGACAACTGGACTTATCGGGCTAAAATATTTTGACTTTAATCTTAAAATTGTTCGGTCTTATTAGGCCAACCAACGATTTCAAGTTAATATTGACATCACTAGATGCTTTTAAGAATAACTGGATTTTATATAAAAAGTGTTATTCATAGCTTTTCTTATAATTTAATAACTTATTTACAAATTTTAAATTTTAATAATATAATTAAATTTCTAATTAATTCAATAATTTATTTAACACTTTTACTTTTTCTTTTCCAAAAAAAAAAAAAAAAGGGGGAAAGAAGAAGGCTAGTCAAGTAGTCATAATTAAAGTATCTATTGTCCTGCAAATGGTATCCAAGTGTGATGGGTTTTTTGTGGTAAATAACCTTGACATCTGTCTGTTTTAGTTGGTGGTAGTTAGCTTTGGAAAGCATGCTTTAACCCCACAAATTATGCTATGGATCCGAGTTCATGTTCACAATTTAAAAATTCTATATTTACAATTTTAGAATTTTATGTTCACAATTTTAAAATTCTATGTTCACAATTTTAAAATTCTATATACAAAATTACATTACTCACTATTTACAATTTTTGAACTCTATATTCACAACTTTGTTATATAGATTCAAAAATTGTGTCATACTATTGAATATAGAGTTATTATGAAATTGTGAACATAGAGTTCTGTAATTGTGAATATAGAGTTTAAAAATTGTGAACATAAAGTTCTAAAATTATGAACATGGACCACCTTACAAGGTAAACCCAGGACAATGGCATAATAACTATGCTTCACCCTCAAAAGGCCCTCGCCACAAGTCCCACATTTTAATTCGATTAAATAGTGGAATGAAGTTTTCAAAAAAAAAAAAAATAGTGGAATGATAAATCATACTAATATTTAAAAAGAGTTCATTAGGTAAAACTCTCAAACTAGGATTGTCAATGTTCGATCCTGAGTTCTCGCCGTTAATCTACTATCTGAGTAACAACTGAGCTACCTACATGTGAACTTTGGAAAGAAAACTTGATAACACAAAGTTTCAAGTCTAATTTTTTTATGAGAATTGTCTATTGATCTTTTTGGTTTACGCCGTTAGTAATAGATAATTTAAGTTGATTTATCTTTTTGTGACACTTTGCATAGTAGGGTGCGAAATTCCCTGTAAATCATAGCTTTGGAAAGCATATAAGAGCCCAACAATTTATTATTATTATTATTATTATTATTATTATTTGCGATGTTACTCAGGTTCGGAATAACGTGTCATACAATGTATTTGTGTGAGTAAAATTATTTTGATGAATACTAGTGATTACTATTTGATTAATTAGATTGTGTTCTTGCAAAGAATGTAAAGAGTATAAAATAAATGGTTAAATCCATTGTTTTTAAAATTATATTGCTCTCCCATGAGAACTACCCTTAATGTGAGAATGTGATAACTAATCTAGACCATTAAATCAGAATGATGCATGACTGAGATTAAAATGAACAAATCACATGAATTAATTAAACAAATCCATTTAATATATTCAAAAAATATTCAACGGATCAGATGTAAGTTTAAAAAATGATGCGGTGACATTTTCGTAAATAACTGATCCGCATCATTTCTTAAAATTACACCGCGTCATTTTTTAAATAACTGCGGTGGAGTTATTTGCACATATTACTTGCACTTTTAACACATTACTTGCACTTTTGATGTTCAATTATTTACGAAAATACCATCGCGCTTTTTTAAATCAGTGTTTCAAATCCGTTAGATCTAGACACGTGAACGGCTGTGATTGGTTCTTAGTTCTCTTCTTGGCAATATATATATTTGTGTGTGTGTGTGTGTGTGTCCCTAATCAGGTGAGAATCATGTCGTAGAAGAGAACCTGTGGACAAATCCAAACCACTAATCTAATAGATCTAACGGTTCAAAATAAACAAAATTTTATAATATTTATGAAAAAGACCCCGCACAGTTTAAAAATTTATAATATTTATGAAAATGACGCCGCTTATTTTTTACTTAATTTCCCATCCGTCAGATCTTGCAGACCAATGATTTAGATTTGTCCACACATTCTCATCTAGGGGTTGGTTCTCATATAATTAGGAATATATATATATATATATATATATATATAACGTTCATAGTGTCATCTGTACCATGGCCACTCATATTAAGTACAAACCAAAAAAAATAAAATTGAGAAAGACTTTAGGTTTCTATCAAATACTATGAAATGTATAAAGTTAATTTTTTTTTTCATTCATTGTGTTGCATTGAATGTGAGAGGTACGGGTGTTGACCAAATGATCTAAACACATTAAAATTTTGTTACAGTATTTTATTATTTTTAACTATTTTTCTAAAAAAAATCATATAAAAAATTCATTATTAATAAAGTAATATTACATATTCATCAATTTCACATTTTCACGCATCAAAATTCAAAGCCACCTAATGGCTAGTGACACGCTTTTTAATTTTTATTGCACGTCTTTTCCTATGTTAATTTTTGCAATTTGATAGCCCACCCTACCTACTCCCTATTAGTTTACTTTGTGGATTTCACTATTTCCAGTGTGTACTAGAATTAGTATGTCATAATTACAAGAAAAGTAATGCTGCATTTAAAATTTGGATACAAAAATAGTATTATTTTTATATGAGAATTAATTTTGTAACTACACAATTACACATGCTTTAAATTATTTCCATAAGTACATATCTAATCTAAAAACATAATAAGTGTGAATGAAGATTATACCCTTTATTTATATCCGTTTTATTTCGTTAAATTTTTTTTGTACATTATGCTATAAAAGTTGTACCTTTCAATATATTAGACAAACATACCCCTACCGTTATAACTTCCGTTATCTTTTCCACTATTGTTACCATGCACATGCATCCACTATATATTTTCTTATTTTCTTCAATAATAATAATATATACATATTATATATTGAAGTTATATGTTAGTTATTTTTAAAAATATAAATATAAAATTTATAAAAATATTTTACATTTTATTATTATTATTATTATTATTTACAATAATTTAAATATCTAAATTATAAATAAATTTAAAATTTTAATATAAAATATTAATATTGGGCATATATTTTTTGCGCATCGCGCATAAGAAAAACTAGTAATTATAATATGAGTTCAATGACATGTACTCTTAAATTCTACTTCTTCACTTTACTCCCTAATGTAATAAACAATAATAGATTAAAAATAATACTAAGTGGGGCCCCACAAAGAAAGGACTTCTACCACCAACTCTGTTTCCCAAAAGAAATTAGGAAAGAAACGGAATCTCGTCTCCAACTATCTTTGAACCCAAGCATCACTTCCCCTACATTTCACCTTCATTATATCACTATTCACTATGAGAATTTTAATTTCAAAAATCCACTTTCCTTCAATACCCACCCACAATTATATAAATCCCACCTCAACCCATCATCTCAAATCCCCAACCCTATCTTTCTCACACCGTCCACCCACTATCTCCGGTCGCATTCGATCTACAAAACCACCCAATATGCCGTCGGAAGCACCGCCGCCGCCGCCGCAGTTGCAGCAACTACAAGGACCGGTGCCGCCTAATTACTGGGGCGACATGCCGGCGGAGGAGTACTACCCCTCACGGGGGGTGCGCAATACGCAGTCGTATTTCGAAACCCCCAACGGCAGACTCTTCACGCAGTCGTTTCTGCCGCTGGAGAAGAGCCAGCCGATAAAGGGCACGGTTTTCATGACCCACGGCTACGGATCCGACTCCGGATGGTGCTTTCAGGAGATATGTATTAACTACGCTACCTGGGGCTACGCCGTCTTCGTCGCCGATCTCCTCGGCCACGGCCGCTCCGACGGCATCCGATGCTACCTGGGCGAGATGGACAAGGTGGCGGCCGCCTCCGTGCACTTTTTCAAGAGCGTGAGGTATAGCGATGACTACAAGCATTTGCCGGCTTTCTTGTTCGGGGAATCCATGGGCGGGCTAGTCACCATGCTTATGTATTTCCAGTCCGAGCCCGATACATGGACTGGGCTCATCTTCTCCGCCCCACTTTTTGTCATACCTGAGCCCATGAAACCCTCTAAGGTAATCCTTTAATTTTCAAAGCAATTCTCACTTTTTTACTGAATCTGATAGATAATCTCGAAATTTTGAAGGTGCATCTGTTCGTGTACGGGCTGTTATTTGGGCTTGCGGATACATGGGCCTTGATGCCGGACAACAGAATGGTGGTGAAGGCGATAAGGGACACCGAGAAGCTGAAAATCATCGCCGCAAATCCAAGGAGGTACACCGGAAAGCCCAGAGTGGGAACCATGAGGGAGATCTCCCGACAAACGGAGTACGTCCAGAACAACTTCCACAAGGTCACGGCGCCGTTTCTCACGGTGCACGGGACAGCCGACGGCGTCACTTGCCCGTCGGGGTCGAAGATGTTGTACGACAAAGCAAGCAGTGAGGACAAGTCGCTGAAGCTGTACGAAGGATTGTACCATTCGCTGATACAGGGTGAGCCCGATGAGGACGCGGCTCGTGTTTTGGCTGATATGAGAGCTTGGATTGATGAAAGAGCTGACAAGTATGGCCCCAAACTAAACGCCACCGTTTAAGTATTCGCATTACTACATTATTATTGTTATTATTATTCCCATTTCCCAAGGCTTGGTTTGGCTATTATTTCTATTCTCAAGACATATAAACCTGAGTTTTTAGGTTTAATTCTTAATTCTCAATTCTCAAAGAATTATGTAAAAAAAATCCATTATTATTGGGAAAATTTTCTACTTGAATGATTTTATTTGTGAATGAACTATAATCAGTGTATCTGTTGCGTTTGGTGAAATGTAGTAATGCATTTGAACTTAAAAACTACTACTACTACATAATAAGAGAAGAAAGTGATATAACTTACCACCAAACATTACTTAATAATAAAACCAAGTCCAGAAACTTAATCTGTAAGAGTGATTTTCACTAGCAAAATATCTCTCACAACTTATAGATTATTGTAATTTTAGAAAATCAATAAAAGATAGTGAACATGATTAAGAAGAAGAATTTGATAACATACCAAAAAATGCTATGCCTTGGATGGCCAAGCTGCCTGTGCTAACATGATAATTCCCACAATGACACCAAACAGCCCGAGTGCGCTACCAAATATCTCTCTAATATCTCTCTATCACGAGAATCTTGTCGAAGAGTGTTGAGTTTTGTGCATCAGATAAAGCGCAGCTGCTTCTGATGATCCCAACGCATAGCCTTTGTTAGAAGATGGAGAAAGTCGATCAGTGGAAGTTAAGAATCTAGGAAACAAAAAGTTCAAATGAAGACATGTATATATGGATAAAGAGGAAAAGCATTCAAGCCTACCCACCGGCATACAAGATTGGCAAAGCCCACAATTATCCCCGAGGCAAAAATTGCATAGCCAGCTGTAAGAGACTCTGGTGCATGGATCTGGGATGCAAGAACACTCTCAAGGTTTGTCTGGAGAATGATTGCCACAATAACTCCATATATAGCAACTGCCTTGCAAAAGATTACACTGTGAGGGCAAGGAAGCTGCAAGATTTTGATTAAATAATACACTCCATAGTCCATATTAGAATTAGTGCAAAATATACTCCTTTTTCTTCAATGTCTCTACTTTTTCTATTCTTTAAAATACATATCTAATATTTGAAATTTAAGCACATATGGTAGACATCATTTATCATATATAGTTTCATGTTCATACATTTGTATATGAAAATATATTATATTGAAAAAGGCCCACTTCAGTCTATAACATGCATGGTTCTCTATTCTTTAAAATACATGTCTAATATTTGAAATTTAAGCACATATGGTAGGCATCCTTCTGCATATATAGCTTCATATTTCATACATTTATATAATTATATATGAAATTATATATTATATTGAAAAAGGCCCACTTTAGAGTTCAGTCTATAATATGGCTATTGTGATCCTTGGTACAGAGAAAGCTTAAAATTGGAGCATTTTGTGAGATTTAGATCTTAGTATATTCCTTCCAAATTTCCAAACCTTCTTTCATGTTGGTAGGCTGAGGACACTAGAAGAAACACATCATAAATCATTCAATCATCATCTTTAACATGTCAGGTTCATGCTTTGTAAAAGCATGCATAACAGTCGTCAGTGTCCTCTAGTTATGACCACATCATATTTAGATTAGGCACAGAAAAATCTGTATAGCAACTCAAATGGTTTCAGGGTCCCACAAAATAGCTGATCAGATTTAAAATGGAAGATATGAAAATTTATCCACAAGGTTATACACGGTAGCAATATATGAAAAATATGTAGAGCTCAACCCCAATCTAGGCACAATGCTAAAAGAGCAAGAACTTGAACTAACACAATCCAGGAAAATTCACTCAAGTATTAGCATTTAGAAACGCTCATTGCTAGTATGACTTCAAATCTCATCCAAGTACTAGCAACACTTCATCAAAGCTGCAGTATGAGTTTCCAATTCAATTGAATGGTCCAATACATGAATGTTAATGAAGCTCCATATAGTTGAAATTACTTCTTTAGCTAGCCATTAAATGAGCAGCAGTTAATCCTTAGGAATGTAAACAGTTAGAACTTACACCAACTTAAACACAAGAACTTAGGTACAAATAAAACATGGGGCAAGCCTACAAGTGCAATAAACAAGGGTTTTCTAGTCACCATGCATTTGGTAAGGGTTCCTACCTTGGTGGATCTATAACCCCTTTTTTGAAATTTCCAAAAAAAGAAGAAGAAAGAATTATATTCCATAATCCAATTAGATTCTTGAATTGCAATATTTTTTTTCTTCACACAGCTAATTTAAACATGTTGAGATTCTTAGCTCTAACCCTTACCTCTACATCTCTACTGTACATCAACATTGTTAATTGAGTAATTCTATCCAAGACTATCACAATTCAGCACTATCACCACTGTGTTCAGTGTAAAGCCTATTAGCAATTAACAATAATTCCATACTGTAAATTGACCACAATTTTTAGAATTTTGGTTGACTATTAATTGCATGTTGCTTAAGTGGTTAAATTTTCTAGAAATCCATGATATGCTGTGTGTTCCTTCCAAGTTGATTTCACACCAGATTAGAAACCGCTAAGTAAAAATGCAAGCACAAACTGGTATGATTATATAATATTCCGCATGCATACTAAATTAAATACTTCTCTCAAAAACCAAACATCAACATTTTTAAAAAGATGAAATTTGAACATAAAAATAAATTCACATGATGATATTCTTCGAGGTAATGCGAGGCGCTTTGATGGCAGCAGCAATCAAACTACTTTCTGTTATATATATTCCCATAAAATCCAATAAAACATATCGTTAAGCGGGGAATGCAGAAATAGACACTGGAATTGAAACCTAATGAATGATGAAGGCGAAAATAGAAGAGATGTCGCCATACCAGGCAGCACCGAGCACTGAATCGCCGATGGAGATTGCAATTCCAATGGCGGAGAATGTGTACGGAGAGATCTGGACCATCGCTTGCTTCCATGAGCTCGTTGCGACAGCCATCACGGTGGACAGAAAGTATGGAGTGGATTCAGAAATATGAAGATTGATTGGAATTGATGAATGATGAATGATGATCACTGGCCAAAAGTTAGTTCCTCAATTATATGTATTGGGCTGATTGATTAGGTCTTTACTGAAATTACGATAAGGCCCAATAACATTTTCTCCAACCGTGGGCCCTTGTTCACTTTGTTGCAAATTATATCATGGACCAGAACTCACTTTATATGTGAATCTTGATTCAAACGACATTTAAAAATTTTAAATTATGTACATGTTAAAATATTAAGGAGTATGTATTTTCAGTTAATTGAATACATAATAATAGGTTAATTGTAATAGGTTATGTAAACTAAGTACATAATAGGTTAATTGTAATAGTTGCATAATTTGTTAATTAAATGTGCATGTTAATTGCAGCTATATAATCTAGACTAGGTCTATTGTATGCATGGTAGACCTTTGTCCATAATATAACAATGGGCTTTCACCAAAAAAATAATAATATAACAATTGCCACTCAATAAGATTCACTTTTTGTATATTGAATACTCATTTTTTGAAAGTTTACTTTTAATATTATGATTGTTCATTTGTAGGTATACTACATGGAAGAGAATATTTATTATATTAAAAATGAATATTCAATATACTACAAATAAATATTAGTAGTAATCTACGATACAATTTGTCTATTTTATTGGACGAATTATATCACAAACCACACTTTAGGTGTATTGAATATCATATTTCACTAATTCGATCACTATTTTCAAGAATTTAGGTAAATCTCACACTTGTGTGATCTTGTGCAACATATTTGTGTTGGTGGTCTCGTGGCACCAAGTTACACTCCTATATGGAGGTTGTGGGTTCGAGCCTTAGTGGAGATAGTAGTCATTATTAACATTACTCTAGGGATTTGTGTTGGTGCATTGATAATAGTTGAGTGTGGTGCATATCTGAACACTTATAGTGCATATTTATGCACATAGTGGTGTATAATATGATTACTTGTTGTGCTTTAAATACGGGTAGAAAACTAAACAAACTTATAATTTGTGATGTATTATTATTTATACTCTGGTTCATTACTTGTTGTGCTTTAAATACGGGTAGAAAAGTAAACAAACTTATAATTTGTGATGTATTATTATTTATACTCTGGTGCATTACTTGTTGTGCTTTAAATACGGGTAGAAAACTAGACAAACTTATAATTTGTGATGTATTATTATTCATACTATGGTGCATTTGTGTGTGTATAGTTATGCATTACTGCAGCGCTCTTGTGCTTTTACACAATTGCAGCTAAATCTTAAAATGAGTTTGACAATTGTGCATTTATGAACACTTATAGTGCATGTTTATATAGACAATGATGCATAATTTGACTACCTGTTGTGCTTTAAATACGGGGTGAAAATGTACACCTAGTATTTCAGACTCTATGGCATTTGAGTGTACATAGTTGTGCATTGATTGTAGTTTTGTTGTGCTTTTAACCAATGGGAACTAAATGTTAACATTAGTTTGATAGTTGTCCATTTTTGAACTCTTATGGTGCATATGCATGCATTTGGTGGTGCATAATTTGATTATTATAAAGTTTAACTGTCTATGATGTATTATTGAACACCTCTTGTTGCACGTTAAGCGAAAATAAAATGACCAAAACACCCACTACGTAATTGCAAAGCTTAATTTCCAAATCAATTAAATCTATTGGATGAAAAGAATCGCACAGTGCGCAATAGGCCACACAATCACACACGTACTAATGACCGTATTTGAGCTGATTTCTATATATATTACTAATTTTTCACGCGCATTGTGCGAAAGAGATAATGCCCAATGTTTATTATTAAATAAACATTTTAAAGTATATCAATGCAAGATTATATAGGAGATGTTCATGCATATGTAATTGAATGTTAAATTTATTTATTTAAATCGTTAATTCAAAATTTATGAATGCAAGATAATATATGAGAGATTGATTATAATTGTCACTAAAATAAATGTTTGCAATTTTATAAAAACGCTAATATAAATACTTAGTCTAAAAATGATAGTATAGTATAAATAAATGGATTAATATTTGATGCACCGCCGATGTATATATGCTATACACCGGCGGTGAAGGAGAAGATGCCACATCATTTTTTAATAAAAAGATCAATATTAATTGCGTCCTTTTTTGCAAAATATTTAAGACTTGTATTTTATTAGGAAAATCTTTATTTCTAATTAACAAAATTTATCTACTTTTCTATATATATTTATTACTTAATTATTATCTATCTAATCTCCTAAACATTTTTATTAGATACTTTATTAATTAAATTGACAGTGATTATTTGATTAAATATATATTAATCACACGGTGATGAAAGAGTAAGAATAAAGAAGCATTGGAGACGTTAATATTGTCTATGAATTGAACTGACATTAATGCTGCTTGGGAATTTTTTATTTTTGAAAATATGCTGCTTGGGAATTGAAGCTGCTAAACATTAATTTTGTTTAAATCTCTTTTTTTTTTGAAATATTGTTTAAATCTCTTAATTAATATTAAATTAGTATAACTATATGATAATGACAAGAAAAATATTGGTAATAGACAAGAGGAAAAGGTTGAGCCTGTGAAAGTAGAAGTTGCAACATGACAGCAAAAGAAAAGAGGTACTGGATACTGGATACAACATTAATTTCGAAATATCTTGTCACAATGTTACAAATGTACAGGTATATGCAAAAAAAATTAAAGAAAAATAAAATAAAAATTGTTAATATATATTTTGCTATACTCCTCCGTGGGATTAATATATATTTAATCAAATAATCACCATTTGTCAATTTAATTTTTTTTTTAATACTACTGACTCTGTTACAATGTAGTATCTATTCATAGCTATCAATTTAATTAATAATGTATCTAATAAAAATGTTTAGGAAATTAGATAGATAATAATTAAGTAATAAATATATATAGGAAAGTAGATAAATTTTCTTAATTAGAAATAAAGAGTTTCCTAATAAAATACAAGTCTTAAATATTTTGTAAAAAATGACGCAATCAATATTGATCTTCTTTTTTTTTAATGATGTGACATCTTCTCCTTCACCGCCGGTGTATAGCAAATATACATCGGCGGTGCATCAAATATTAATCCTAAATAAATACTACTTTTTCGTTTGAATTTCTCTAAGCCTTTTTAATTCTCTTTCGGGTAGTATTGTCATTGTCTTTATTTTCAATACTTATATTTTTTAAAAAATTTATTTATTGGTATTTAGTAATGTGTCATGTGTAATTGACTTACTGTAGTAGTATAAATGGTAGCATCATGCAATGAAATTATGATGTAGGAAGTTGTGGATTTGTCTTGCTGTGTTTGTATATATGACAGAGATCTTAGTTGTACTATAAACTCTTAATCTTGTAAGCGCCTATTGATATTTGACAGTAGTAGTTTTCCCCTACATGTTTCATGTGTTGTGAGATGTGTGTCGTACATTCTCATGTGAAAGTATTAAACAAAATATTAATATTTAGTATATTTGTATAATGTTAATGAGTAGTACATTTCGTTATAGTTTCATAACTTATTTACTTGATAGTAACAACAATAACTTTGCAAGTAGTCCGAATATTGATGCTGCAATATGTCCAGTTTCATCAGCAGTGTCTACATCCATTCACTAGTACAAAATTGACCATATAAGCATCACTTTACACTACGCCTGTTCAAACAGGTGTAGTGTATTTGATGGATCCTAAACTTTACGCCGCACCCAAAGAAACCAGGTGCCGCGTAAAGTAAAATATTATTTTATTATTTAACTTTACGCGGCACCTGTGATCTGTCAGTGCCGCGTAAAGTGAAATAATAAAATAATATTTTACTTTACGCGGCACCTCTAGGTACAGGTGCCGCGTAAAACCGCCCCACAAAAAGACCAAAGAACCGCTCCAGATCTGGAACGAGTGAACTCCGCTCCATCCGAACTCATCGACAAAACAAGCTCATCGCTCCATCCGAACTCCGCTCCACCGCCTCGCCTGCAACGAACTACCGCCGCCGCCACCGACCATTGAACTGCCGCCGCCGTCGCCGGCCTCCATCCTCTCACGCCATTGCCGCTGCCGTCCGTCCTCTTCCGATCCATTGCAGTTGCAGATCTACGGCGTCGTGCCTCCTCCTCCATTGTAGCTTGGACGCCATTGTCGCCACCTCTTCTCCTCACCGACGACGCCGGCAGCCTCCACTGGCCTTCTCCTCGCCGACGACGACAGTAACGGCCGCTTCCACCGCCCTTCTCGCCGACGACAAGAAGATTGCGGCCTCCACCCGGTAATGGATTTTTTTTTTTATGATTTCTATTTATTTGTGTATTTATTTGTTTATTTGTGTATTTATTTTGAATTTATTGTGTATTTATTTATTTATTTGTGTATTTGTGTATTTATTTATTTATTTGTGTATTTATTTGTTTATTTGTGTATTTATTTCGAATTTATTGTGTATTTATTTATTTATTTGTGTATTTATTTGTTTATTTGTGTATTTATTTCGAATTTATTGTGTATTTATTTATTTATTTCGAATTCTATTTGTATATTTGATTTATTTCTTTGTTTTTCTAAATTATTTGGAATATTGTGGTTATTGTGTTATATATGGACTTTGTTGATTTATTTTGAATATTTGTGTTTGATTTTTTAAAATAAATTTACTAAAATGAATATTTTGCAAACAATTTGTGTTATATATTATGGCTATTTGAATATTTGTGAAAATAAATTATTTGTTTTGCAAACAATTTAAAATATATTATATCTAAGTACATTACATAAACTAGTATTAATTAACAAAATGAATATTAATAATATAAATTTTGAGAGAAATAAAGCTACTTGAATGTAGAATTTTACATTTTAAAGAAAATGAAATTACACACAACTTCATTATTGCATACATTCTTAAATTTATTTTTTCATATTTATGATCGCACAATATATTTTATGAAAATTAGTATTTTGATAAATTAGAGACTTGATTAAATAGGTATTTAGAGACATTAATAATTTAATTATTAGTTAGCTAGGTATATATTTTGATGAATTAGGTACTTGATTAAATAGGTATTTAGAGACATTAATAATTTAATTATTAGTTAGCTAGGTATATATTTTGATGAATTAGGTACTTGATTAAATAGGTATTTAGAGACATTAATAATTTAATTATTAGTTAGCTAGGTATATATTTTGATGAATTAGGTACTTGATTAAATAGGTATTTAGAGATATTAATATTTTGATGAATTAGCTAGATTGAATTTGATGATGAGTTAAGTATTTTGATGACTTAGATTGATTTGAATTAGTTAGGTAAGTATTTTGATGAATTAGATTGATTTGAATTAATTAGTTAAGTATTTTGATGAATTAGATTGATTTGGATTAGTTAGTTAAGTATTTTGATGAATTAGATTGATTTGGATTAGTTAGTTAAGTATTTTGATGAATTAGATTGATTTGGATTAGTTAGTTAAGTATTTTGATGAATTAGATTGATTTGGATTAGTTAGTTATAAATATCGTTTCTAAATGCATCCATAATTAAGTATCCATATATGATCTTCATAGTATTGTCAATTGACATATATGGATCGGAGTTGGATGCATGAGAAACGCAATACAGTCAAATATATACAAGGGGTTCAAGAGTTTATACAATATGCTGAAAAAAAAAATAAAAGCAAAAAGGCGGAGGATTTTATATCGTGCCCGTGCTGTGATTGTAAAAATTTGATAAGATATCGTAATTCTAACGTAGTGAAGGACCATTTGATACGCCGTGGCTTTAAGGAAGGGTACGATCAATGGATATGGCATGGTGAAAGCTTACCTCCTAGTACAAGTGTTCGTAAGAGTGAAACTCATGTAGATAGTGAAACTCATGTAGAGAGTGAGAATTAAGCAAATAGTCAAACTCAAGCAGATAACGAGGAGAATAATGAAACTCATAGCAATGATGAGGATGATGAAATTAATGACCGAATAGATGAAATGATGCGTGATGTGCAGGGAGATTTTAGTGAAATGCCTCTTAAATTTAGATGTTTGTTTGATAATGCTAAAAAACCTTTGTTCTCTGGGTGTACCAAATATACTAAGTTATCTGCTGTGCTTAAGTTATATAATTTAAGAGCAAAGAATGGATGGAGTGATAAGAGTTTCACGGGATTATTAGAACTACTAAAAGACATGTTTCCTAGTGATAATGAACTTCCACATTCAACCTACAAAGCAAAGAAGTTGTTGTGTCCGTTGGGTATGGACATTGAGAGGATACATACATGCCCAAATGATTGTATACTGTATTGGAAAGAATACAAGGACTTGCATGTGTGTCCAAAGTGTGGGACATCACGTTATAAAAGGAAAAATGTTGATGATGTGTGTGAGGGTAAAAAATGTCCACCAGCGAAAGTATTATGGTATTTACCCGTAATATCAAGATTTAAACGCATGTTTTCTAATCCAAAAGAAGTAAAAAATTTACAATGGCATGCTATTGGGAGAAAAGATGATGGAAAACTAAGACATCCAGCTGATTCACCACAATGGAGGAATATTGATAGGAGGTGGCCTGAATTCGGTACTGAAAATAGGAATCTTAGACTTGGATTGTGTACTGATGGAATGAACCCCCATGGTAAAATGAGCAGTCGACACAGTACTTGGCCTGTCCTATTAATAGTCTATAATCTTCCACCTTGGTTGTGTATGAAGCGGAAATTAGTCTATAATCTTCCACCTTGGTTGTGTATGAAGCGGAAATACATCATGTTGTCGTTGTCTTGGTTGTGTATGAAGCGGAAATACATCATGTTGTCGTTGTTAATATCAGGGCCTAAACAACCAGGAAATGACATAGATGTATATCTAGCCCCACTCATTGAAGATTTAAAGATGTTGTTGAATGAAGGTGTGTCGGTGTATGATGGTTATAGTCGAAGCAGTTTTACCTTACGTGCAATGATCTTTTGCACCATAAATGATTTTCCAGCTTATGGTAACCTATCAGGTTATACTTGTAAAGGAGCTAAGGCATGTCCTATTTGTGAAGATAAAACTCCCGATCTATGGTTGAGTAATTGTAAAAAGAATGTGTTCATGAGTCATAGGGCATTTCTCCCAGATGGTCATCCTTATCGAAAGAAGAAAAAAGCTTTTAATGGAAAACCAGAGACTCGAGTAGCTCGTTTGCCTTTATTTGGACATGCAGTTTATGAGCGTGTTAAAAATGTTGATGTTGCTTTTGGCAAAACTTGTAAGACTACTCAGAAGACTCTCTGGAAAAAGAGGTCTATATTTTGGGATCTACCATATTGGAAGTATTTACAAGTTAGACACTGTATTGATGTGATGCATGTTGAGAAGAATGTTTGTGATAGTATTATTGGCACATTGTTGAACATTCAGGGAAAAACAAAGGATGGTATTAAAGCTAGAAAGGATATGGTTGAAATGGGAATACGAGAGAAGTTAGCACCACAAGAATCGGGAAAACGAACATACTTACCTCCAGCTTGTCATACTTTGTCCAAAAAAGAGAAAACAAGTTTTTGTGCATGTTTAAATGGTGTCAAGGTTCCTTCCGGTTATTCATCAAATATTAAAAAGCTTGTGTCAATGAAGGACCTTAAATTGCTTGGTTTGAAGTCTCATGATTGTCATGTGTTAATGCAGCACATGTTACCTATTGCTATTCGGGATATTTTACCGAAACAAGTTAGACAAGCCATAACAAAACTTTGTTTCTTTTTCNTCTTCCACCTTGGTTGTGTATGAAGCGGAAATACATCATGTTGTCGTTGTTAATATCAGGGCCTAAACAACCAGGAAATGACATAGATGTATATCTAGCCCCACTCATTGAAGATTTAAAGATGTTGTTGAATGAAGGTGTGTCGGTGTATGATGGTTATAGTCGAAGCAGTTTTACCTTACGTGCAATGATCTTTTGCACCATAAATGATTTTCCAGCTTATGGTAACCTATCAGGTTATACTTGTAAAGGAGCTAAGGCATGTCCTATTTGTGAAGATAAAACTCCCGATCTATGGTTGAGTAATTGTAAAAAGAATGTGTTCATGAGTCATAGGGCATTTCTCCCAGATGGTCATCCTTATCGAAAGAAGAAAAAAGCTTTTAATGGAAAACCAGAGACTCGAGTAGCTCGTTTGCCTTTATTTGGACATGCAGTTTATGAGCGTGTTAAAAATGTTGATGTTGCTTTTGGCAAAACTTGTAAGACTACTCAGAAGACTCTCTGGAAAAAGAGGTCTATATTTTGGGATCTACCATATTGGAAGTATTTACAAGTTAGACACTGTATTGATGTGATGCATGTTGAGAAGAATGTTTGTGATAGTATTATTGGCACATTGTTGAACATTCAGGGAAAAACAAAGGATGGTATTAAAGCTAGAAAGGATATGGTTGAAATGGGAATACGAGAGAAGTTAGCACCACAAGAATCGGGAAAACGAACATACTTACCTCCAGCTTGTCATACTTTGTCCAAAAAAGAGAAAACAAGTTTTTGTGCATGTTTAAATGGTGTCAAGGTTCCTTCCGGTTATTCATCAAATATTAAAAAGCTTGTGTCAATGAAGGACCTTAAATTGCTTGGTTTGAAGTCTCATGATTGTCATGTGTTAATGCAGCACATGTTACCTATTGCTATTCGGGATATTTTACCGAAACAAGTTAGACAAGCCATAACAAAACTTTGTTTCTTTTTCAATGCTATTTGCATGAAAATAACAAAACTTTGTTTCTTTTTCAATGCTATTTGCATGAAAGTTGTTGATGTAGATATGTTTTTCAATGCTATTTGCATGAAAGTTGTTGATGTAGATATGTTAGACAATGCTATTTGCATGAAAGTTGTTGATGTAGATATGTTAGATGCTTCTATTTGCATGAAAGTTGTTGATGTAGATATGTTAGATGCTTTGCAGGCTGATGTGGTAGTTACTTTGTGTCAACTTGAAATGTATTTCCCCCCATCATTTTTTGATATTATGGTGCACTTGATTGTTCATTTAGTGAGGGAAATTAAGATCACTAGTCCTGTTTTTATGAGATATATGTATCCGTTTGAAAGATACAGTCCTGTTTTTATGAGATATATGTATCCGTTTGAAAGATACATGGGAGTTTTTATGAGATATATGTATCCGTTTGAAAGATACATGGGAATCTTGAAAGGATATGTGAGAAACAGATATCGACACATGGGAATCTTGAAAGGATATGTGAGAAACAGATATCGACCTGAAGGAAGTTTGAAAGGATATGTGAGAAACAGATATCGACCTGAAGGAAGTATAATTGAAGGTTATAGTTCTGAAGAGATCATTGAGTTTTGTTCTGATTATTTAGATGGTGTTGAGTCTATTGGTGTTCCCAAACCTCGTCATGAAGGAAGACTCATTAAGAAAGGTACTATTGGATTAAATTATGTTCTTCCCCCTTTGCACTTGCGAGATAAGGCACATCATCTCGTATTGGAACACCTTTCTGAGGTTCATCCGTACTTAGACCAACACATGTCCATGATAAGACAACAAAATCCTTCAAAGGGTGAAAGATGGGTAGCCATTGAACACAATCGCACATTCATAGGATGGTTCAAAGATACTGTAATGAAAGAGCTATCTCAAGGGCCAAATAATGTTAGTGAAACCATCAAATGGGTAGCATATGGACTTGCTCTGCTTGTGAGTTGTTATGAAGGTTATGACATAAATGGATATACATTTTACACCAAGCGACAAGATGATAAGAGTGTAATGCAAAATAGTGGGGTTACATTAGTAGCAACATCAACAGATTATTCAAGTGCTAAAGATACTAAACTGATTGATGCTGCTATGCCTTACTATGGTGTGATTGAAGAAATTTGGGAATTTGATTACAACATATTTAAAATTCCTTTATTCCGATGTAGTTGGGTTGATAATAGAAGATGAGTTCGGACAGATGAGTTGGGTTTTACTTTGGTTGATTTTGATCGGTTAGGTTATCATGATGAACCATTCATACTTGCATCTCAAGCAAAACAAGTGTTTTATGTTTCTGATCCTGTTGATAATAAGTGGTCAGTTGTATTACAAGGCAAAAGAAAAATTGTTGGTGTTGGAGATGTTGTTGATGAAGAAGAGTATGATCATTTTGATGAAACTCCTCCATTTTCTATTGGTATTCAGTCTTTAGCTTTAGAGGAAGATAGCCTTGAAATTAGCTACATTCGTAGTGATCATGAAGAAGGATTGTAAGATTAATAACTTGTTTATTGATATGTATACCTTGAAATGCTATATATACTTGCTTTATTGTTTATTTATTTTTTGCATGTGCAGGTACATATAGATAATCATGAGTGGTGAAGAAAATCCTCCCCCACCTAAAAGAAGAGGTCCAACAACATGTAAAACGTTGAAAAAGAAAAAGGGCGAAGGCGTATTGACAATCCATTTTGATGAGTATGGTAGGCTGGTTGGAGAATACGGCAAGCAGTTTGTATCATACATTGGGACTTTGGTTCGTGCTAAAGTAGACATCAACATCGACGGTTGGCACAATGTAGATCAAGAACTTAAAGATTATATTTGGAACGATGTTAAGGTATCCAATAACTTTATATTAATTGTTAATTATTGATATACGTATATTTATCATAAATTGTCATTGCTTATGTTTATGTTGTTATTCAGGGACAATTTTCCATTGAAGATGAATCAAGGAGGAAGATAGTGATGAGAATTGCATCAACGCAATGGAGAGATTTCAAAAGTAGGTTGAAGCGTGAGCATCTTGACAGAAAGCACCACCTCTATGAATCTCCCGTTCAACTCTATGATTACATGAGTGAAGCTCAATGGGCACAGTTTGTTGCACATCGCCAGAGTGAGGAGTTCCAGGTATGTTTATTTCATTTTATTATAAGTAGTTCATTAATTGTAATTCAAGTGTTTTATTAATACTAACATGTCATTTAAATTATAGGAGCGGAGTAAAAAAGCAAAGGAAAGACAGGAATGCAATAAGCATCCACACTTCTTGGGTTCTGCTGGATATGTGGGCAAACGATCGGAGTGGATGATAGCAGACCCTCTATCTTCACAATCCTCTTGTGCTTCTGTTAGCTCGTCATTACTGTCCAGTGATCGCAGTTTTGAATGGTACGCGCAAGACTTAAGAAGTCAGAAGAAGGAAGTTATTACATTTCGAATGAGAAAACAGAGGAGGTGTTTCATAAAATTGTAAGTATTATTTAAATATAATTTGTTATAAGAATATATAAGATTCATAAAAATACTAATACTTGGTTTTATTTTATTGGTTGAAACAGATAGAAAAATGTGATGAAGTTAGTCAAGGCACATTTCAACCGAACAGATATGATGACATACTGACATCGGCTCTTGGTACATCAGAGGAAAAACGTGGCCATGGTACTGTGAGAGGAATTGGTTCATACTCGAGTATCAGACAAGTTTTTGGTAAACCAGAGTAGAAACAGCACACATCGGGTGGAGTAGTTACGCCTACTCCTGAGGTAAAGAAGTTGTTGGAACAGTGTAGGCAAGCTACATTGTTAAAGGTGCAACCCAAGATTGACATGCTCACTCAGCAACTCAATATATTGATGAAGAACATGTCAACCTCAAGCCAATGTCCACAAGGAGTTTCAGCTGACACTCCTCAAAGTTTTTTTGCGCCTTGTGATATACCCAAACTTGTGAAAAGCGCGCGCTTTTGCGCTTAAAGCGCAAAAGCAACGCAATCCCTGGCTGAGGGCCTCAAATTAGCAAAGCGCACAAATGAGAAGCGTGCGCCTTGGTGCGCTTTTGGATAAAGCGCAGAAGCGATAAAGCCCAAAAAAGCATACTTTTCATATGTAGGCAGTCAACGGTCATAAGTTATTAAAAAAAAAAAAACCAACTAAACCTAATAACCTGGTCGGGTCGCAAGTAGTAGACGCAAAACCAAAGTCGCAAACATCGCAGCTCCGTCTCCGCCTTCCTCGCTGTGGACCGCCGACCGCCTCGCCACCGCGCTCCTCCTTCCTCGCTACGGTTCGCTGCTGCCTCGCTGGTATATCACCGCTGCTATGCTTATTTTTTTTTTTCTTTCACCACCTCTATGAATCTCCCGTTCAACTCTATGATTACATGAGTGAAGCTCAATGGGCACAGTTTGTTGCACATCGCCAGAGTGAGGAGTTCCAGGTATGTTTATTTCATTTTATTATAAGTAGTTCATTAATTGTAATTCAAGTGTTTTATTAATACTAACATGTCATTTAAATTATAGGAGCGGAGTAAAAAAGCAAAGGAAAGACAGGAATGCAATAAGCATCCACACTTCTTGGGTTCTGCTGGATATGTGGGCAAACGATCGGAGTGGATGATAGCAGACCCTCTATCTTCACAATCCTCTTGTGCTTCTGTTAGCTCGTCATTACTGTCCAGTGATCGCAGTTTTGAATGGTACGCGCAAGACTTAAGAAGTCAGAAGAAGGAAGTTATTACATTTCGAATGAGAAAACAGAGGAGGTGTTTCATAAAATTGTAAGTATTATTTAAATATAATTTGTTATAAGTTATGAATCTTATATATTCTTATAACAAATTATATTTAAATAATACTTACAATTTTATGAAACACCTCCTCTGTTTTCTCATTCGAAATGTAATAACTTCCTTCTTCTGACTTCTTAAGTCTTGCGCGTACCATTCAAAACTGCGATCACTGGACAGTAATGACGAGCTAACAGAAGCACAAGAGGATTGTGAAGATAGAGGGTCTGCTATCATCCACTCCGATCGTTTGCCCACATATCCAGCAGAACCCAAGAAGTGTGGATGCTTATTGCATTCCTGTCTTTCCTTTGCTTTTTTACTCCGCTCCTATAATTTAAATGACATGTTAGTATTAATAAAACACTTGAATTACAATTAATGAACTACTTATAATAAAATGAAATAAACATACCTGGAACTCCTCACTCTGGCGATGTGCAAAACTGTGCCCATTGAGCTTCACTCATGTAATCATAGAGTTGAACGGGAGATTCATAGAGGTGGGTGCTTTCTGTCAAGATGCTCACGCTTCAACCTACTTTTGAAATCTCTCCATTGCGTTGATGCAATTCTCATCACTATCTTCCTCCTTGATTCATCTTCAATGGAAAATTGTCCCTGAAAACATAAACATAAGCAATGACAATTATGATAAATATACGTATATCAATAATTAACAATTAATATAAAGTTATTGGATACCTTAACATCGTTCCAAATATAATCTTTAAGTTCTTGATCTACATTGTGCCAACCGTCGATGTTGATGTCTACTTTAGCACGAACCAAAGTCCCAATGTATGATACAAACTGCTTGCCGTATTCTCCAACCAGCCTACCATACTCATCAAAATGGATTGTCAATACGCCTTCGCCCTTTTTCTTTTTCAACGTTTTACATGTTGTTGGACCTCTTCTTTTAGGTGGGGGAGGATTTTCTTCACCACTCATGATTATCTATATGTACCTGCACATGCAAAAAATAAATAAACAATAAAGCAAGTATATATAGCATTTCAAGGTATACATATCAATAAACAAGTTATTAATCTTACAATCCTTCTTCATGATCACTACGAATGTAGCTAATTTCAAGCTATCTTCCTCTAAAGCTAAAGACTGAATACCAATAA
This sequence comes from Ipomoea triloba, assembly GCF_003576645.1. Classification (NCBI taxonomy): domain Eukaryota; kingdom Viridiplantae; phylum Streptophyta; class Magnoliopsida; order Solanales; family Convolvulaceae; genus Ipomoea; species Ipomoea triloba. The sequence goes on from NC_044917.1 coordinate 26,353,281, forward strand.
AAAATGGAGGAGTTTCATCAAAATGATCATACTCTCTTCATCAACAACATCTCCAACACCAACAATTTTTCTTTTGCTTGTAATACAACTGACCACTTATTATCAACAGGATCAGAAACATAAAACACTTGTTTTGCTTGAGATGCAAGATGAATGGTTCATCATGATAACCTAACCGATCAATCAACCAAAGTAAAACCCAACTCATCTGTCCGAACTCATCTTCTATTATCAACCCAACTACATCGGAATAAAGGAATTTTAAATATGTTGTAATCAAATTCCCAAATTTCTTCAATCACACCATAGTAAGGCATAGCAGCATCAATCAGGAGTATCTTAGCACTTGAATAATCTGTTGAT